>NW_027212128.1:0-47291 GCF_036971445.1 Narcine bancroftii | reverse complement strand
GAGTACTTAGATGTTAGGGATGAAGTCGCTCCAATGAATGTTGAGGATGGAGCGGAGACAACGCTGGTGGAAGCATTCTAAGAGCCGTAGGTGATGCCAGTAGAGGACCCATGATTCGGAGCCGAACAGGAGTGTGGGTATAACAACAGCTCTGTATACGCTTATCTTTGTGAGGTTTTTCAGTTGGTTGTTTTTCCAGACTCTTTTGTGTAGTCTTCCAAAGGCGCTATTTGCCTTGACGAGTCTGTTGTTACCGAATACATATATACATATATATGTGTGTGTGTGTGTATATATATTTATATATATATTATTCATTGTCACGAGCCCAGAGAACCCCAAAACCCAGCAGCAATAGATATTCACCAAGACAAATAGTTACTTAAACAAAAGTTGCTTTTATCTTTAAACATGAATAGAAACAAACTATATCTATTATTAAATTAACCCCCTTCTAATTCTAAGCACATGTGTATGTAATATGTGTGTGTAAATTCAGAACCGTTCTTTGATTCACAGTCCAATCTCATTTCTCATTCCTCCAAATTCACTGGTTACAGGCAATTCTTATACTGTGGACAAAATTTAACATATAAAGTTCATCAGGCTTTGGTGCTTGAAAGGTAAATGGTTACCGCTCAGGAAGGTTCTTGTAGGTTTTGTAGAGAGAGGTGTGGTTCCAGGACATTCTCAACTGAGGTACTTCTATCAGTCATTGCAGCATCTTGCTGATGAAACTTACCCCCTCAGGGTTCTCCAGATGATCACCTCTTTCTTTCAGGTCACCACAGAGTTCCTTTTTGTTTCTCTTATTCCAAGCGAAACATTAGACAGCCAGTCCTCTCCTCTTGCATGAACCACAAGACTGTGGCTAGGCCATCTCTCACACTCTCAAGCTTTTGTTTCAATTCCAAGCCTCCTGGATGACACTGATCTCTGCTTTTCTCTCTCTCTCTCATACACCACACACACACACTGGGACTGAGAAAGCCTGTTTGACCCCCTCTACTTGCAAAACCACATGACCTACTCCAGCAAACAATAGGAGTCAGCCTTCTTGTACATCTGTTGCTTTTAGGTAAACAGGAACCCATCAGTGACCTCTCTGAGGACTCTGGTTGGAAAGGCACTATGTCTCCACTGTTGCTTGAAAGAGAATAGTCCATTCATTCCACAACGGCTCAGTCCAATTAACACCTACTTTTGAACTCTCCATAGGCATTCTGTAAAGTAAATCACTGTGAACATGAAGTCTCCAATATTTCAAATAAGATCTGTTCGTATGTAACCTACTCTAACCTTTCCCAATTTATCTCCCTAAAATATATCTATATAATCTGTCACATTATTGAGTCAATAACAATTGGATAATAACCAGATGACACCTTTATTTTTTATTTGGGTTTAATTTTGGAGGGAGGAAGGATGGGGAGAAAATGTCACTATATTTATGTATATAAAAGTTTTGATTTATGGTGACTAAATATTTAAAAATTCAAATGTTAGATTTGCAATGTTGCAAAAAAAAGTTACATTTGCCTGTATAATATTGTACAACATTCGAATGTGGTACAGGAAAGAAAAATTGTTTTCTTCTTAAAAAGCTCAAAAATTTCTCTGTTGGAAGGAGGTGTTACAGGCTTATGTTATTTTTAATCTTTATATTATATATATATATATATATATATATTTTTAGTAAAGAAAGTTTGTGGGTTGGACATGTGAAGCAGTTGCTGAGGCCCTTTCAAGTAGAAGATGTAAGAAGCTTATTATTGTTCAGTTCTGGCCATAAAACCAGTGCTATTGTTCTCCACTGAAAGCCTGAAACAATGGACTGTTTGCTAAGAAGCTATCTGTTCAAACAAATAGGAGGCTATCTGCCATGAGTCAAGCATTTGGGAAACTGAAAGTAGAACAGTATTGCTCAAGCCAGTCATGGGATTCAGACTTAAAGAAAGCATTTAAATGTCACAGAATTAAAGAGGCTTCAGAGAAGATGGTCACTTTCAGCTGCCTCTCTTACTCAAGAGAGAACAGTGATACTGTGGCCATTATAATGGTCACTTTGACTAACTCATACCAAGGAAAAGAAAGCAAGATCATTCTTGCATTTGGATCAGAACTATTTTTAATGGTTATTTTATTTAAACCTTGCCTGGATTTGTGAAAACATTGCAGAAATCACAAGTTCCGTAACTTCAACGCAAGTGAGGGGAATTGTGAAAAATTATTTGTAAGAAGAAACATTTCTCTAAAAGAAACTTGACAAGAATTCATGAGTTTTGAGAAGTCTGATGACTCAGAGCCTCAAAATACTTGGTAATTACTTCTGAACATCATTTTAAGATTCTGAACTTTAACACAATTTTAAGACTGAATTTTGAGTTTGACTTTTCAGAATTGTGCTTGAGCTGTGGATCTCACACACACACACACACACACATATACAATTGCCTGTGTCTGTGTGTGTCAGATCCACAGCTCAGGACTGATTCTGAAAAGTCAAACTCAAAGTTCAATCTTAAAAATGTGTTAAGATTTAGAATCTTTAAATTACACACTTTTGCCCATAGTGGGGTTATGTTTTAGAGTTAAGAAAGATATTATTAATACGTATTAATAAAAAATTGTTTTTGAAGATACCATTGTCTTGCTGTTATTGCTGCTGGTCTACTATGTAACATTTGGCCAACTTTTACACCAAAAGTCCTAGAATCTCTTACAATGTCACAAAATAATGTTAATTTACACACAAACTTTAGAGGACCATGGAACCACCATCATCCCACCTTTCCTCACTCAGAACAGACGAAAGCCCTCTGCCCGGTGTGGCCCCGCTGGTGGGTCAACAGACGTGAGAACCTGGTGAAGCCCTTGCCACACTCACGGCAGGTGAAGGGCCTCTCCCCAGTGTGGACCCAATGGTGGGTCAGCAAGAGGGACGATGTGGTGAAGCCCTTACCACACTCAGGGCAGATGAAGGGCCTCTCCCCAGAGTGGACCCGCTGGTGTCTCAGTAGGCTAGAGGTGTGCTTGAAGCCCTTGTCACACTCGGGGCAGGTAAAGGGCCTCTCCCCAGTGTGGACCCGCTGGTGGGTTAGCAGGTGAAAGAACTGGGTGAAACCCTTCCCACACTCAGGGCAGGTAAAGGGTCTCTCCCCGGTGTGGGCCCGCTGGTGGATCAGCAGGCGGGAGAAATGGGTGAACCCCTTCCCGCACTCGGGGCAGGTGAAGGGTTTTTCCCCAGTGTGGACCCGCTGGTGGGTCAGCAGATGGGAGGACTGGGTGAAACCCTTTCCACACTCGGGGCAGGTGAAGGGTCTCTCCCCGGTGTGGACCCGCTGGTGGGTCTGCAGGCTGGAGGAGTGGGTGAAGCCCTTGCCACACTCGGGGCAGGTGAATGGCCTCTCCCTGGTGTGGATCTGCTGGTGTCTAAGCAGATTGGAGGACTGGGTGAAGCCCTTGCCACAGTTGGGACAGGTAAAGGGCTTCTCCCTGGAGTGGACCCACTGGTGGGTCAGCAGGTTGGATGACGTGGTGAAGCCCTTGCCGCATTTGGGGCAGGTGAAGGGCTTCTCCTGGGTGTGCACCAGCTGGTGTGTCAGTAGATGGGACGATCTGGTGAAACCTTTACCACACTCAGGGCAGATGAAGGGCCTCTCCCCAGTGTGGACACCCTGATGGTTCAGAAGGAGGGGGGAGGTGGTGAAGCCCTTGCCGCACTCTAGGCAAGTGAAGGGCCTCTCCCCGGTGTGGACCCGCTGGTGGGTTAACAGGTTGGAGGTCTGGGTGAAACCCTTGCCGCACTCGAGGCAGGTGAATGGCCTCTCCCCGGTGTGGACCCGCTGGTGGGTCAGTAGGTGGGATGACGTGGTAAACCCCTTGCCGCACTCAGGGCAGGTGAAGGGCCTCTCGCCGGTGTGGACCTGCTGATGTCTCTTTAATTCACTAGACCATTTAAAGTTCTTGCCGCAGTCGGAGCATTGAAGCGGGTTCATCTCGGTCATTGGCGAAAGGGCGTGACCTGGGGATAAATTAATGCAGTCCTGTCCCACGCCGCACGAGAGGATGTGACCAGCAGATAGATCAATGCAGTCCTGCCCCGAACCACACGAGGATGTGACCAGGGGATAGATGAATGAAGTTCTCCACCAGGGCGGATGAGAGGATGTGACCAGCAGATAGATCAATGCAGTCCTGCCCCGAACCACACGAGGATGTGACCAGGGGATAGATGAATGCAGTTCTCCACTAGGGCGGATGAGAGGATGTGACCAGCAGATAGATCAATGCAGTCCTGCCCCGAACCACACGAGGATGTGACCAGGGAATAGATGAATGCAGTTCTCCACCAGGGCGGATGAGAGGATGTGACCAGCAGATAGATCAATGCAGTCCTGCCCCGAACCACACGAGGATGTGACCAGGGGATAGATGAATGCAGTTCTCCACCAGGGCGGATGAGAGGATGTGACCAGCAGATAGATCAATGCAGTCCTGCCCCGAACCACACGAGGATGTGACCAGGGAATAGATGAATGCAGTTCTCCACCAGGGCGGATGAGAGGATGTGACCAGCAGATAGATCAATGCAGTCCTGCCCCGAACCACACGAGGATGTGACCAGGGGATAGATGAATGCAGTTCTCCACCAGGGCGGATGAGAGGATGTGACCAGGGGATAGATGAATGCAGTTCTCCACCAGGGCGGATGAGAGGATGTGACCAGGGGATAGATGAATGCAGTTCTCCACCAGGGCGGATGAGAGGATGTGACCGGGGATAGATGAATGCAGTTCTCCACCAGGGCGGAGGAGAGGATGTGACCAGGGGATAGATGAATGCAGTCCTGCCCGGGCCGCCCCGCGCGGGCTCAGCCCGATGGAGGCTCCCGTCGAGCTGGGCCGCAGGTTAAATCCAGCTCGAGGCTGGGCCTAGGCCCGGGCCCACGGGAGCCCTGGGTTCCGGGAGCCGGTGCTGCGCTCTGCTCCCAGCGCCCGGTGCTGAACCGCCTCCGATCCGGCTGCCCCCGACCCAGCGTTTGCCCAGGATGATGCGGAACCCCCTTCCTCAACCTGCTCTCGCCCTTTCGTCCATCACTCGGCTCCTCCTCGCGGGCTGCGGCCGCCCCGTCACGTGACGGCGTCCCCCGCCCAGGCGGCGGCGCGCTGACGTCACCGCGCCGCCAGCGGCCCTGAGCGCCGTTCCCTCGGCAACGGGCCGCTCCACGGAGGAGGCCGCGGCCTGGCCTGGGCCTGGGGTTGAGGTGAGACTTTCCCCGGGCGGGGGTGGGAGAGGGAGAGGGAGAGGGAGAGGGAGAGGGCCAGGCCGGTGGGACCAAGGTCCGGTCGGGGTCTCATCTTCCCATAGTCGGGCCGGGAGGTGAGGGTGAGGGGAGGCAGGTGGGGGTGAGGGGAGGGGAGTGGGTTGAGGGGAGTGGGTTGAGGGGAGGGGGGGTTGAGGGGAGGGGGTTTGAGAGGGGGGTTTGAGAGGGGGGGTTGAGGGGAGGGGGGCTGGGGGTGAGGGAGGGGAGGGGGAGAGGGAGAGGGCGAGGGAGAGGGCCAGGGCCAGGCCGGTGGGACCAAGGTCCGGTCGGGGTCTCATCCCCCCACAGTCGGGCCGGGGGTTGAGGGTGAGGGGAGGGGGTTGAGGGGGGGTGAGGGGGATGAGGGGAGGGGGGCTGGGGGTGAGTGAGGGGAGGGGGAGGGGTGTGTGGGAGTGGGGGGGGTGAGGGCCGGGGCCGCGCCTCCTGTCAGGGTCTCTGACAACGGCCTGGGCAGCGAGTGTGTCCGGCTGCACGGATGGGCGACGGCAGCAGTCGGCGAGGGGGGGAGGGATGGAGGGGAGGGGGTGGTGAGGAGAACTGGTTGGGGGGATGGAGGAGAGCAGGTGGGGAGGTGGACGGGGTGGGGAGGTGGACGGGGTGGGGAGGAAGGAGGTGCGAAGGGGGGTAGTGGACGTAGGGTCGGGCTATGGAGAAAGGGGAGTAGGTGGAGGAAGAGACCAGGGGAAGGGGTGGTGGAGGGGTTGGGGGGAGTAGGGGAGGGTGAGGGGAGGGGCAGGGCAAGTGTATGGGCGCGGACGGAGGATCCATGGCAGGGATGATGCTCACTCCCACCTACATGACAGCAGGTCCAACCCCAGATTCTCTTCCTGGGGGCCAGGCAGAGTGTGGACTGGGTGGTGTGGATCCTTGATGATCATTGCTGCTCTCTGACAGCATCGTTCCCTGTAGATGTTCTCAATCCCTTTCAATGATCCGGATGATCATGTGGGAAATGGGATCAACAAGTTTGCAGATGATGCAAAGATTGAAAGTGCAGTGGACGGTGAGGAAGGTTTTCAAAGCTGCAGTGGGATCTGGACCAGCTGGAAAAATGAGCTGCAGAATGGCAGATGGAATTTTAACACAGTTGTTGCACTTTGGGAGGTCGAACCTGTTAAGTATTTGATGTTTCAGAAAGCACTGCACACGGAGACGTTACGCTTCATTCGTTGTTTTATACAGAACTAAGATGGTTCCCCAGTTACGACGAGTGACGATGTCATCATGCTGTGCCTGCAGGTGTATATACAGAACACTCTCCCCCCAAACACAATAAATGCTTCGTGAAAATAACACACGGGCAGCACTTGTACTAAACTACAATAATTACGTGGTGCCCGAGACTAATGGTGAGGGTTATGACTACTATAAATATGAAATGTGAAGTCACTGAACATGGTTCTTCAATCCTTCAGCAGGATGTTTTCTCTTTGATCGTCTCAGAGGTAGAATCCGTCAGGGTACTAACTCCATTGGTGGTGAAGTTTGTCTTTGGTGAACCCTATTAGGATGTTGCTTAGGACTGCTTTGTTGAGTAGGGCACAGTGTAGGGCTGTTCTGTTGAGTCATGGGGCTGCTCTGTTGAGTCGTGGTACTGCTTGGTTGAGAGAAGCTCAGTCAAAGATACTTCGAGAACGTTGACAGTAGCATGGGGCTAGGGAATTTCGTCTGGGATCTCATCAGGACTGAGACGTAATAATGAATTAGATGATGGAGTTCATAAAGTATTAGTCTGGCATTTGAAAACAGAACAGGCTTCAAGAACTATTAATACTGTGAAAAAGAATTCAACGGTTACCTATAAACCTCAGGAAATTAATGATCAATTTTGTTCATTTTATTAGAAATTATATACTTCTGAGGAGGTTCGAGACAATGGTTCTATTGAATCTTTTTTTATCTCCTTTAGATTTGCCAGTGTTAGGAAAAGATGATGTGAAAGAATTAGAATCTTCATTTACAAATTTTGAGATTAAGTAAGATATACAGGAGATGCCAAATGGGAAGTCTCCACGAGACAATGGATTTACTGTTGAGTTTTGATCAGACAAGTTTTATTAATAACATAACATAACAATTACAGCACGGAAACAGGCCATTAGGCCCTTCTAGTCCGCACCGAACCAAACACCCCTCTCTAGTCCCACCTCCCTGCACAATGCCCATAACCCTCCATCTTCTTCTCATCCATATACCTGTCCAACCTTTTCTTAAATAATACAATTGACTCCGCCGCCACTATTTCTCCTGGAAGCTCATTCCACACGGCTACCACTCTCTGAGTCAAGAAGTTCCCCCTCATGTTACCTCTAAACCTCTGCCCCTTAATTCTTAACTCATGTCCTCTTGTTTTAATCTTTCCTCCTCTTAACGGAAATAGTCTATCCACATCCACCCTGTCTATCCCTTTCATAATCTTAAATATTTTTATCAAATCCCCTCTCAACCTTCTACGCTCCAAAGAATAAAGACCTAATCTGTCCAATCTCTCCCTATACTCTAGATGCTTAAACCCAGGTAACATTCTGGTAAACCAGAAATAGGTATGTTCTGATAATATTCTTAGAATGATTACATTGATGAATGCATCGAGTCAGCAACCCAACCTACCAACAGTGGTTGCGCTTGACGTGGAAAAAGCATTTGACCAAGTTGAATGGAATTTTTTATTTAAAGTGTTAGAAAAATTTAAGTTTGGGCCGTTTTTTTACTGGTTGGGTTAAAGTATTATAGAAACATCCAGTTGCTAGGGTGGTGACGAATGGCCAAATTTCTTCGTCATTCAAGTTAACACAACACGTCAAGGCTGTCCATTGTTGTCAGCCTTATTTGAATTGGTCATAGAACCATTAGCTCAAGCAATCAGACAAAATGATAATATTAAAGGGATAAGAATTGAAGATGATTAATTTGTTTTCTGAGGATGTATTGATATATCTAACACATCCAGAACAATCTTTGAAACATTTGCAAAAATGTCTGGAGCAATATGGTGCATTGTCTGGGTATAAAGTAAATTGGGACAAAAGTGAAATATTGCCAATTTCAATTGGGGATTATAGTGAGTGTAAACATGAAAGACCTCATCCGGTACTGCACAGATGGCAGTTTATTCAATCTGAGGAGCCTGCAAGCTCACACGAAGACACAAGAGCAACTTGTCCGTGAACTACTCTTTGCAGACGATGCCGGTTTAGTTGCCCATTCAGAGCCAGTTCTCCAGCGCATGACGTCTTGTTTTGCAGAAACTGCCAAAATGTTTGGCCTGGAAGTCAGCCTGAAGAAAACTGAGGTCCTCCATCAGCCAGCTCCCCACCATGACTACCAGCCCCCCCCCCCACCCCCCCACATCTCCATCGTGCACACAGAATTCAAAACGGTCAACCAGTTTACCTACCTTGGCTGCACCATTTCATCTGATGCAAGGATCGACAAAGAGATAGACAACAGACTCGCCAAGGCAAATAGCGCCTTTGGAAGACTACACAAAAGAGTCAGGAAAAACAACCACAGGAAGAAACACACAAAGATCAGCGTGTATGTCATACCCATGCTCCTGTTTGGCTCTGAATCATGGGTCCTCTACCGGCATCACCTACGGCTCCTAGAACGCTTCCATCAGCGCTGTCTCCACTCCATCCTCAACATTCATTGGAGTGACTTCATCACCAACATCAAAGTACTCGAGCTGGCAGAGTCCGCAAGCATCGAATCCATGCTGCTGAAGACCCAACTGCGCTGCGTAGGTCACGTCTCCAGAATGGAGGACCATCTCCTTCCCAAGATCATGTTATATGGCGAGTTCTCCACTGGCCACCGAGACAGAGGTGCACCAAAGAAGAGGTACAAGATCTCAATTCATTGTGCAAACGATTCATATTTACTTCTACATCATCTTTCCAGGTAAAGAAATCTCTTGGTGCCTGCCACATTGACCAACGCTAGTGGGCTGATCTCGTCTCCAACCGTGCATCTTGGCGCCTCACAGTTCGGCGGGCAGCAACCTCCTTTGAAGAAGACTGCAGAGCCCACCTCACTGACAAAAGACGAGGAAAAACCCAACACCCAACCCCAACCCACCAATTTTTCCTTGCAACCGCTGCAACCGTGCCTGCCTGTCCCGCATCGGACGTGCCAGTCACCAACAAGCCTGCAGCAGACGTGGACATTACTCCTAAATATTTAATTTGATCAGACCATCGTAATTTTGTCATCTGTTTTCTTTGTTCTTTCTTTGGCTTGGTTTCGCGGACAAAGATTGATGGAGGGGAAGATCTTTCCATTTAATCATGGTTGATGCAAAATATCAATTGTTATAGAAATTAAATTATGTACCATTATTGGGAAATATTAAGATGGACTTGATTAAATGGAAAGATCTGTTGACATGAATAGGCCAGGTAAATTGTATTAAAATGAATATTTTCCCCCGTATTCAATATCTTTTTCAATCGATTCCATGTTTACTTCCAAAAGTATTTTTTCAAGATCTGAATACGGCAATACGGAAGTTTTTATGGAAGGGGAAGCTAGCGAGAGTAGCATTACAGAAATTGACGTTGAAATATGCTTTAGGAGGACTTCAATTACCTCATTTTCAAAATTATTATGAAGCCACACAATTACAATTTATTAACAGAATGTCGGATATTACGCAATCTCTTAGTTTGGTTAAAGTTGAATGAGCTTGTATTTCTGAGTCTCAGGTTCACCAGTTTATATTGAAGTGGGATTCTGGTTTATTACAGGATATAATATACCTGTTTTAAAACATTTATTAGGGATTTGGACTAAAAGGAATTTTTAATAGTACGAAGGTAAGATATCAACTCAAACTCCATTATATCAAAATAGGGTTATTGCTTTTTCGATGAATAATAGGTGCTTAAAGGCATTGGAATCTGAATGTATAAAGGTGATGGAGGATTGTTTTGTAAAAGGATAGTTTTTTTTTAATCAACAGAAAAATTTGGAATATCAGCTAATTCCTTATTTGTGTATTATCAAGTTTGAGCTTTGGTAAGGGATAATTATGGAAGAGAAATGAAATTACCTGAAGTAACGAAATTCGAGTTTCTGATTTCACATACGTTAAAAAAGGGTTTTATTTCTGATATGTACGCTGTGCTTTGTGGCAACACAGTATGGATAAACCAAATTTAAATAAATCTCAAAATAAATGGGAAGGTGATTTATCTTATGATATACCTCAAGAGGTTTGGGAAGTTATGTGCCAAGATGGGGTGACTAAATGACTTAATGTAAGATATAGTTTGGTTAGTTATAATTTTTTGCATCAGTTGTATTTGACCCCTGAGAAACAAAAAATATGGATTTAGTCATTTGGATTTATGTTTTAGATGTGGACTACAGACTTTGTGATAAAGTCCAACCATTTTGGGATAAAATTAGAGTTTAAAAAAAAATTATTTAAGATTAAATTGCCAGAAATTTTATTGCTGGGTTATATTGTTTCACTGACTGGTTTGGGGTTGGACAAGTTTCAGATAGCTTTTGTTCATCTAGCATGAGCAGTAGCATGGAAGTGTATTGCGATTACCTGGAAAGATGATGTAAAAGTAAATATGAATCATTCGCACAATGAATTGAGATCTTGTATTTATATGGAAAAGGTCATTTACAATTTACATGATAATTATTCTTTTTTTGTTCAAATTTGGTCATCTTATTTGGAATGTATGGGTTTAGAAATATCTTAAGATATAGTTTATTTTTTGTATCTTGTTGATATGTTTTTTTTGCTCCCCTTGCGGGGCATGCTGAGGGAGGTGTGGGTTTATATTGTTTTAGTTTATTTTGTTATTATTTTTATGTACTGTTTTTATGTAATTTGAAAATCTTAAATAATTTTTTTTTAAAAAAGGATCGTGAGCCGTGGGTGTAGACATAGGATTGTCCACCGCTCTCAATTGGTCGATGTGTCATTTCCATATTTTAGTTCCCACCAATGTGGAATAATAAGGAGAACTTCTCTCATCTACAGCCCTCTAGTATCCCAGTAGCCTTGTTCCAGTACTGGTTCTCCCACTTCTACGCATCTGATAGATTTACCGGGAGATGAAGATTGTTCTATTCGAAGGCCGATGTTCGCATGTACTGTGGAAAGTCTTGTTCTCAAGTTGCATCCAAACATTAATTCAGCTGGTGTTCATTTGGTCGTAGAGTGAGCCCAACAGGAAATTGCAATTTTGTGACTCCATGATGTGTTTAGGGATTTCTTCATTTTCATGGCCTTTTTGAAGGTCTGTACAAAACGTTTTACTTCTCCATTTGTGTTTGGGTAGTAGGGTGCTGACAAGACATGTTGAATACTGCTTAGCCTCCGATACGAACTGTGGACCGTTATCGGAAACCAGTTCAATCGGTACTCCATGTAATGCAAATATATTTCAGTTTTTCAATTGTCTGGTCTGTTGTTGTTTTTCTCATAGGTGTTACCACTGGCCATTTGGAATGTGCATTGACACCAATGAGGAAGTTTTCCCCCATAAATGGACCAGGGGTTCGCTTCAGCTTGAGGGGCTTTGGGTTGCACATCCTGACAAATGCCACATCTTCTTACTGCCTGTTCAATATCAATGCCTATGGAGGGGGGGGGGGGGGTGTCACCTGACATGTATACATGCCAACACCTTCATTTGAACCATCCCAGGGTGGTTGTTGTGGAGCTCTGATAATATGGCTTCCTGCTAATTTGTAGGGTTGATTGTCCTGGTTCCCCGTAATAAACAACCTTCTTCAACTGTCATTTCATGGCATCTTTTATCGTAAGGTTTTAGTTCTTCTGATATAGCTTTGGCCTCGGGCCACCCATTTAACGTGAAACAGAGGACCCTGGATAGTGTAGTTTCTTTTTGTAAGTATTTGCTGATAGATTTCGCTGTAATAGGCAAGTGGTGAAGTTGTTCTAGATTGAAAGCTGTAGCCTCCGCCGTCCATTTAATTCTTGTCGCTCTGTTCAGTTCCCGGTTGAGGTAAGTGAGATAGAGCGTCCGCATGGTTGTTTGGTGTTACTTGTTTCTGCTTCAAATCATGGTTTGAGCAAGGAATCGGCATAGGAGGAGTCAAGAGTTTGGTGGCATTCAGAGGAGGAGGGGCGAGGAGAGAGTGACTGGGTTAATTGGTTGAGGGCCAATGAAAAGAGGGTAAGATAGAGGAGCGACCTAGCATATGAGTAGCACAGAGAAGGAGTGGGGCTTTGAGGCTTTGGTGAGCCGAGGCTGAGGAGAGCAACTGCTGCAACCAAGGTAAGGAGAGAAGGGAATTCTAATCAAGGGTATTATTCTTAAAGCTAATGGAGTCAGCTCAGGCTGTGGATTGTTCCAACTGCAGGATGTGGGAAATCTGGGATTGTATACTTGTCCCAGACAATCACACCTGCAGAAAGTGCATTCGGCTCCAGCTCCTTACTGACCGAGTTCGGGAACTGGATAAACTTGGGTTATTCAGGAGGCTGAGGCAGAAATAGAGAGGAATTACAGAAAGGTGGTCACCCCAAATAGGCAGGATGCAGATACATGGGTGACTGTCAGAGGATGTAAAAGGAAGGGACCAATAATGCAGAGTACCCATGTGGAGGTTCCCCCCAACAATATGGATGCTGTTATGGATACTGCGGGTGGGGACGATCTACCAGGCGATGAGTCGAGGTGGTCAAGCCTCTGGCACAGAGATTGACTTCTTGGCTCAGAAGGGAAGGCTGAGGAGAGGAGACCATTAGTAACAGAGGATTTGTTGGTTAGGTGGACAGACAGGAAGTTTGCTGGGATGCATAGAGACTCCCAGATGGTATGTTGCCTCCCAGGTGCTAGGGTCAGGGATGTCTCAAATCATTTACAAAAGGTGTAGTTTTAAGGCTTTTGAAGAATATAAAGGTGGATAAGTCTCCGGGACGAGACGGGATCTTCCCCAGGACATTGAGAGAAGTGAAGGAGGAAATAGCAGAGGCTCTGGTGGTAATTTTCCAAATGTCATTAGATATGGGGATAGTGCCGGAGGATTGGCGCATTGCACATGTGGTTCCGTTATTTAAAAAGGGTTCAAAGAGGAAGCCTGGCAACTATCGGCCTGTAAGTTTGACGTCTGTGGTAGGTAAATTAATGGAGAAAATTCTTAGAGATAGTACTGATAAACATCTGGATAGACAGGGTCTGATCAGGAGCACTCAACATGGATTTGTGGGAGGGAGGTCATGTTTGACCAATCTGATTGAATTTTTTGAAGAGGTGACTAGGAATGTGGATGAGGGTAGCGCAGTGGATGTTGTCTATATGGACTTCAGTAAGGCCTTCGATAAGGTACCACATGGAAGGTTAGTTAGGAAGGTGCAGTCTTTAGGTATAAATTTTAAGATAGTCAAATGGATTGAACATTGGCTGAAAGGGAGAGGCCAGAGAGTGGTAGTGGATAATTGTCTCAGGTTGGAGGCCGGTGACCAGTGGTGTGCCTCAAGGATCTGTATTGGGCCCATTGTTGTTCGTTATATACATTAATGATCTAGATGATGGGGTGGTGAATTGGATTAGTAAATATGCAGACGATACTAAGATAGGTGGAATAGTGGATAATGAAGGTTTTCAAGGATTGCAGAGGGATTTGGGCTGCTTAGAAAAGTGGGCTGAAAAATGGCAGATGGAATTTAATGCTGATAAGTGTGAGGTGCTTCATTTTGGTAAGAAGAATCAGAATAGGACATACGTGGTAAATGGGAGAGCATTGATGAATACAGAAGAGCAGAAAGATTTAAGAGTAACGGTACATCGTTCCCTGAAGGTAGAAACTCACGTGAATAGGGTGGTGAAGAAGGCTTTTAGTATGCTGGCCTTTATCAATCATTGCATGAAATATAGGAGTTGGGAGGTGATGTTGAGATTGGATAAGACGTTGGTGCGGCCTAATTTGGAGTTCTGTGTGCAGTTCTGGTCGCCTAATTATAGGAAGGATATAAACAGAATGGAGAGAGTGCAGAGAAGGTTTACCAGAATGTTACCTGGGTTTAAGCATCTAGAGTATAGGGAGAGATTGGACAGATTAGGTCTTTATTCTTTGGAGCGTAGAAGGTTGAGAGGGGATTTGATAGAGGTATTTAAGATTATGAAAGGGATAGACAGAGTGGATGTGGATAGACTATTTCCGTTAAGAGGAGGAAAGATTAAAACAAGAGGACATGAGTTAAGAATTAAGGGGCAGAGGTTTAGAGGTAACATGAGGGGGAACTTCTTTACTCAGAGAGTGGTAGCCGTGTGGAACGATCTTCCGGGAGAAATAGTGGCGGCGGAGTCAATTGTATTATTTAAGAAAAGGTTGGACAGGTATATGGATGAGAAGAAGATGGAGGGTTATGGGCATTGTGCAGGGAGGAGGGACTAGAGAGGGGTGTTTGGTTCGGTGCGGACTAGAAGGGCCTAATGGCCTGTTTCCGTACTGTAATTGTTATGTTAATGGTATAAACAAGGAGGCTTACAACTGCCAAACTTTAAAAATTTTATTGAGCCGCACAATTAAGATACCTATCAGATTTTTATCAAACAAGGGAAAAGCCAGATTGGAGTAGATTAGAACTAGATAAAATAGGGGAAAAGATACCTGAACACATATATAAATGGGATGAAAAATTGGTACAATGTAGGAGTTCTCCAGTATTACATCATCTGCTCAATATTTGGAAGATTCATGTGGAAAGGAATAAAACAAATTACCAATTACCAAAACTAATAATGACGCAAAATCAGTTACTCCCTTTTACAATAGATAACCTTTCCTTTAGAGAATGGGAGAAAAAAGGGATCAAAAGAATGGAAAATTGTTTTTCAGGAAATAGATTATTATCCTTTGAACAAATGAAGGATAAATATAATATAACTCAAGATACAGCGCTGGCATATTACCAATTGAGATCCTACTTGAAGGACAAATTAGGAAGCAGTCTGAGGTTACCAGAGGGAAGTAACTTTGAATATGTGATTACAGATACAATGACAATCAAAAGATTTATAACAAATATGTATATTAAACTGCAAGAAAAGGAGAATGAGGAAACAAATGGTAAAACTAAACAAAAATGGGAACAAGATTTAAATATAAAGATAAAGAAGGAAACATGGGAGAAGTTATGCTCTGGAACGATGAGAAATACAATAAATACGTTACGTATGATACAATATAACTGGATACACAGGCTATACATTACACCTGAAAAGTTAAATAAATGGGACCCAACAGTATCTGACAGATGTTTTCGTTGTAAAAAAGAAATGGGAACAACAATTCATGCAATCTGGACATGTGAGAAAGTAGAAAAATTTTGGGAAGATCTAAACCAGAAATTAAATAAAATTGCAGAAAACAATATAGCAAAAAACCCAGAGATCTTCCTCCTAAGTAACATAAAAAATAAAGAATTTGGACTTGATTTGGATGGTGCACAAAAAAGATTTGTTAGGATAGCCCTAGCTGTAGCAAAAAAATGTATTATGTCAACCTGGAAATTGGAAGATAATTTGAGAATACAACAATGGTATATAGAAATGAATAAATGTATTCCATTAGAAAAAATAACATATAATTTAGAAATAATATTGAAATATTTGAACAAATATGGGAGCCTTACATGAAACACAATAGAGAAAACCTACCGGGGACATCTACCACCTAAATTAACGAAAGGAGAAGGAAATGAAAAGAATTGACTCAGTGGAATTTCTTGTTTATTTTTATTGTTTGACTGGTTTAATGTGTCTTAGATTTTGTACTTTAAATGAATGGGGGGGAGGTAGGGAGGGTGGGATGGGGGGGGGGAGAAAATGACACTATATATTTGAAAAGGAAAATGTATGTATCTTGGTCAGTGTGGTTTATGGTGTGAAAAATAAAAAAATAATAATAAAAAGAAATTGGAAAACAATTAAATAAATATTTTACATCTGCATTCACTGTGGAAGACATTAGTAATGACCCTGACAGACTGAGGCTTCGGGGAGTAGAGTTGATACAATTAAGATTACTAGAGAAATTGTGCTAGGTAAATTGAATGGATTAAAGATAGATAAATCTCCTGGACTGGACAAGGTACAGCTGTGAGTTCTGAATGAGGTGGCTTTGGTAATTGTAGATCCATTGGTGAAAATCTGCCAAAAATCAGTAGTCTCGGGCATGGTTCCATGGATTGTAAGGTTGCAAATGTGGTTCTGCTGTTAAGAAAGGTGGGAGACAAGAAAAAAAAGAAACTGTAAGCCTATTTGTCCGATGTCGGTTGTTGGGAAGATATTAGAGTCGATCCTCAAGGATGAGGTAATGAAATACCTGGAGATGCATTACAGGATAGGTCCTAGTCAACATGGATTTTTAAAGGGTAGATCCTGCCTGACCATCCTATTAGAGTTTTTTGAAGAAATCTCAAGTAGGATCGACAAAGGGGAAGCTGTGGATGTTGTATATTTTGATTTCCAAAAGGCTTTTGATAAGGTGCCGCATGTTAGGCAGATAAATAAGTTGAGAGCCCATGGAATTACAGGGACAATATTAGACTGGATAGAAAATTGGCTGATAGGCAGAAATCAAAGGGTTGAAATTAAGGGATCCCATTCAGATGGCTGCCTGTAACAAGCGGTGTTCCACAGGGGTTGGTCTTGGGGTCACTGCTGTTCATAATTTATATTACAGGCACACAATCTTTTACCCGGAACCCTTGGGGGTCAGCGTGTTCCAAATTTTGGATTTTTCCAGATTTCAGAAAGCTAGATTTAAGCCCACCTGAATTGTGCTGCCATATCCACCCCCAACCCCTTCCAGTCACCCTGCCATCTCCCCCATCCCCCCTCGCCTGCCCGACTCACGCTGCCGGTCTCTCACCTGCCCGACTCGCGCTGCCGGTCTCTCACCTGCCCGACTCGCGCTGCCAGTCTCTCGCCCAACGACTCATGCTGCCAATCTCTCGCCGGCCGACTCGCACTGTCGGTCTCTCGCCCGCCGATTTGCGTTGCCGGACTCTCACCCGCCTGACTGGGCTGCTGTCTCTCTCCCCACTTTCTGGATTTTGGAGCTTTCTAGATTTTAGATGTCTGGATAAAGGATTGTGTACCTGTAATGATTTGGATTGTGGAATGAATGGTTTTGTTGCCAAATTTGCGGATGACACCAAGGTAGATGGCGGAGAAGGAAGTGTTGAAGAAACCGTAAAGTTGCAGAAGGATGTAGACAGGTTGGGAGACTGAGCAAAAATATGACAGATGGAGTACAATGTTGAGAAGTGTCCAGTTCTACATTTTCACCATAGAAATAAACAGAGAACTATTTGGATGGGGAGAAAATTCAATCCTCAGAGGTGCAAAGACCCCTGGGTGACCTCCTGCAGGGAAATCTAAAAGTTATTGCCTAGGTGGGATTGGTAGAGAAGAAGGCGAATGCTAGCATTAATTTCAAGAGGAATAGTGTATAAGGATAGAGAGGGGTTGGTGAGGCTCTATGGGGCGCTGGTCAGACCCCATTTGGAGAATGACAGTTTTGGGCCCCCTATCTTAGGATGTAATGTTGGAGAAGGTGCAGAGGAGATTTACTAGAATGATTCCTGGAATGCAAGGGCTAAAGTGTTTGGGAAAGGTTTGTTATAGCAGGTCACACACAAACACTTGCTCACAAACTTAGAATGGACTGTTATTTGCAAAAAGCAACAAATGTAACAACATGCAGTGGCAGCTTTGTCTGGAAAACAGAATTTACTGTCTGGAAGGCCATGTGATTTTTGCAGGCAGAGAGGAGAAAAAAACAGGCTTTGCTCTCAGAGTTGGAGGCGGGTGAGAGAGAGGAGAGACACAGACATCAGTTCCAGAGGGACAAGGTGGCAAGCTTTAGGAAGATGGACTGGTCAAAGGAGGGGACTGGCTGCCCTCTCTTTCTCTTGGAGTAGGGGAAACGGAAAGGAATTCTATGGTTATTATCTAGAGAACCCTGAAGGGGGCAAGTTTGGTCACCAAGACACTGGAGTGGCTGATTAAAAAGGAATCAATTGTGGATGTCATGGATCAAGAAAACTCTCTGAAAATCAACAAGGACCCTCCTGTGGTAACCATCTACTGTTAAGCACCAAAACCAGGTGAACTTTATAAATGTTAAATTCTATGCACAGTACAATAATTGCCTCCTACCAGTGAGATTGGACGGTGACCCAGAGAACTTTGCTGCACTTACACACACATTACACACATGTGAGCTTTGAATTAGAAGGGGGTTAAGTAAGTCGATAGAGATAAGTTAAAGTTTGATTCTATTTTCATGTTCAAAGATAACTAAAAGCAACTTTTGTTTAAGTAACCATTTGTGGTGGTGCAAATCTATTGCTGTTGGGTTTGGGGGTCCTCGGGACTCGTAAAAAGGATAGAAATTAGTGTTTTTGTGAGTTTTAAGCTAATTTAAAGTTTGTTTGTGGAGAAACAGGATCAATGGAGGTTGATACATTTTTTGTCACAACCATCACCGGCAGAGCTGCAGAGCAAGAGAAAAGAGGAACTAATGGCTACTTCTAAGGAATTAAAACTGACAAGTTAAGCAATAGATGAGGAAAATACAAATACAGAGGATTATAGTGAAATACATTAGTGAGGGAAAATTTGTTGAGAAAGACAGAAAATTTTCCAGAGAATAGATCTGGTGAGTTGGAATTGGAATTGGAGAAATTGAGAGTGGAAGAAAGAGAAAAATGAAACATGTTAGAGCCTGAAAAACAGATTATATATGAGGCAGATGAAACTGAAAAACAGAGGAAATTTGAGTTAGAGGTAATTGAAAAGGACAGACAGTTTCAATTAGGGAAGTTAAAAATTGAGATGGAGAGAAAAGGATTAAGGCTGTAACTCTTGGGGAGAGGTTTTTGACTAGTAGAGGTAAATCTAGTTCCTCCTTTTGATGAGGGAGATATAGATGCATATTTTCAGCATTTTGAAAACGTTGCTGAGAGCTCAAAATGGCTAAAAGAAAAGTGGCCTCTAATGCTACAAAGTGTATTGAAGGGAAAAGCACAAATTGCATCCTCTAGCTTGACTGCAGCGCAAGTGGCAAATTCTGACACTGTTAAACAAGCAGTATTGAAATCTTATGAGTTGGTTCTAGAAGTGTAAAGACAAAAATTTAGGAGCTTGATGAAAACATGGAATCAATCTTATATGGATTTTGCTCTGAGGAAATCTGTATGTTTTGACCGTTGGTGCACCTCAAAAGGGATAAATAATGATTTTGACAGATTGAGAGAATTGATTCTAATTGAGGAAATTAAAAGGTGTGTCCCAAAGGAGATTAAATTGCATGTGGATGAGAAAGACATGGGGACGTGGCAAAAGGCAGCTAGATTAGCGGACAAGTTTGGTCTAATTCACAAAAATACATTGCAAATAATAGTCATTTTCAGAGAGTTAATGTGAAACAGATTAATAAACCTGCTCACGATGTTAACGTGGAGCAGGATAGTAGGCCTGAAATTAAGTCTGGAGAGAATGTTAAGAGAAAAGCTGAAGGTAAGGTGGGAAAGGACAGAACTTCTGGATTTGTATGTCATTTTTGTAAGAAACCTGGTCATTTGATTGTGAATTGTCTAGTCTTGAAAAAAAAACAAGAAAAGGAGCTTTTACCAGAAGCATTATTCAAACAGTGGGATTTAGGGAGAGCAGATGTTCCAACCTGGTAAGGATGTCAAGGATGTTTTCAAACCAGAGGGCTTTGTTTCAGTAAAGGAGAAAGAACCACAGGTTCCAGTTAAAATTCTTAGAGATAATGGGGCTGCTCAGTCACTGTTGTTAGAAAGTGTTTTAACTCTGGATCAAAGGACTGACATAGGGGAGACAACTTTGATTAAAGGTGTTGGAGGTGAGGTAGAGTCAATATTGCTTCACAATATTGTGTAAAATTCAGAATTAGTTAAAGGACCTGTTGTAGTGGGAGTAATTTCAAAGTTACCCATGCAGGGATTCTCATTTTTATTAGGGAATGAATTGACAGAGGATAAAGTTGGGTCAGTTTTGAGATTAACAAACCGGCCTAGTAAGGATGAGGTTAGAGAGGATTGTGAGATATATCCTGCATGTGCTGTAACAAGGTCTGTGACTAAGAAAATGATGAGATCCAATGATCATGGGTTCATTACCTTTAGCTTAATTTTGGAAAGGGATAGGTCAGGTCCGAATTTGAATGTCTTCGTGTGGGGGGAAGGCCAGATTTGTAGAAATGAGAAGGGATTTGCAAAGAGTTGTGTGGGCTGATCTTTTTGCCAGAAAGGATGTAGAGGAAAATTGGAGGATATTTAAAGGTGAGATTTTGAGAGTACAGGATCTTTATGTTCCAGTCTGGCCAAAAGGGAGCCATGGTTTTCAAGAAAAATTAGGAAGTTTGTTCAGGATAAGTGGGAGACCTATGCTAAATATATGAAGCAAAAGATTGATGAGATGTATGATTGTTACTTAGATTGCAGAAAGAACCTTAAGAGGGAAATTAGAAAGGCAAAGAGAAAGTATGAGGTCTCCATAGCTAAAAAAGGTGAAAATGCAGCCTAAGGGTTTTTACAGATACGTGAACAGTAAAAGGAGGGTTAAAGAAAAAATGAGTTCACTGGAAAATGGGAATGGTGGCTATGTGAGGAACCGTATGAGATGGGGGAAATATTGAACAATTTTTTCTCATCGTATTCATGAGGGAAAGGGACATTGAATTATGTGAGGCAAATGGCTTATTTATGGAAAGGATAGGGATTAGTAAAGAGAGGGTTTTGGAGCTTCTAGGATCAATAAAGCAGGATAAGTCTCCTGGTTCTGATGGGACTTTTCCCAGGATGTTAAAGGAGGTCAGGGAGCAAATAGCAACAATCACTGGAGGAGATTGTGGTGCCATGGGATTGGAGGGTTGCAAATGTAGTTCTATTGTTTAAAAAAGGCACAAGATGCAGGCCAAGTAATTATCCGCCAGTAAGTTTGACTTCGGTGGTGGGGAAAGTTATAGAGGGTATTCTTAGAGATAGTATATACAAATATCTGGACAGGCAGGGATTGATGAGGTGCACCCAGCATGGGTTTGTGAAGGGAAAGTCATGTTTGACAAACCTTGCTGAGTTTTTTGAAGAGGTGACAAGAAAAGTGGATGAAGATAGGGCAGTTGACGTGATCTATTTGGATTTTAGTAAGGCTTTTGATAAGGTTCCACATGTAAGGTTAGTAAGGAAAGTTCAGTCACTAGGGATTAATAGAGAGATAGTGAGATGGGTTCAGAGATAGCTGGAAGATAGACAGCAGAGAGTCATGGTGGACAACTGTCAGGATGGAAGCCTGTGATGAGCGGTGTGCCTCAGGGATGAGTGCTGGGTCCCTTTTTATTTATCATTTATATTAATGATTTGGAGGAGGGGGTGGTTAACTGGATAAGCAAATATGCAGATGAACTGAAAATAGGAGGAGTGGTGGATAGTGAGGAAGGTTTTCTTGGATGAGAGAAGGATTTGGTTTGTTTGAAAGAGTGGGCTGAAAGATGGCAGATGGAATTTAATGTAGACATGTACAAGGTGCTGCATTTCAGAAAAAAATAACCAGAATAGGACATATGCAGTTAAGGGGAGGCCATTGAGGAATGCAGAGGAACCGAGGGATCTTGTAGTTATGGTACAGAGTTCACTGAAGGTGGATTCCCATGTAGACAGGGTAGTTAAGAAGGCATATGGTATGCTGGCTTTCAGAAATCATAGTATATTGCAGCTGGGAAGTGATGCTGCAATTGTTTAAGGTGTTGGTGAGGCCTGTTCTGTGCTATGGTTATGGTTATATGTTTGGAGTATTGTGTTCAGTTCTGGTCTCCAAATTATAGGAAGGATAGAGATAAGGTGGAGCAGGTTCAGAGAATATTTATAAGGATGTTGTCTAGCTTACTGCATCTGAAGTATAGAGAAAGATTAAGGAGACTCGGACTTTATTCATTGGAACGTAGACGGTTGAGGGGGGATTTAACAGAGGTATTTAAAACTATGAAAGGTGTAGATAGACTAAACATGAGTAGACTTTTTCCCCTGAGGGAAGGGGGGGTTGGAACAAGAGGGCAAAAGTGAAGTGTAAGGGGGAAAATCTTTAGGAGAAATGTTAGAGGATGCTTCTTCACTCGAAGAGTGGTGGCAGAATAGAATGATCTTGCAGAGAAGATTGTTGTGGCAGGGTCCTTTCTGTCATTTAAGAGAAGGTTGGATGTGTACATGGATATGAGGGGGTTGGCGGGTTATCTGCGGAAAATGGGGGGAGGAGCTAGTGGAGTTGTTTAAGTGAACCAGTGTGGACCCAAAGGGCCAACATGACTTGTTTCTGTGCTGTAAACTGTTATATGGTTATATCTGTTGGTGCTGGGTTTTGGGGTCCTCTGAACTCATAACGCTAACATTTTGCAACTCTTGTGTTGTATTGGTTGAGTATAGGAGAATGTCTCATAGAGACATTTTGTATATTGAAAGGTTTTGACATAGTGAATGTGGATAAGATGTTTCCCTTGGTGGGTGAATTGAGGACAAGGGGTCATAGTCTTAAAATGAGAAGTTATCCAATTAAAACAGTGAGGAGGAAGAACTTCTTTAGTCAGAGAAGTGTGGATCTGTGAAACTCACTTCCACACAAAGCAGTGGAGGCCAGATCACTGGGAGTATCTAAACAGGAAATGGATATGTATTTCATTATCAAGGGCAATAGGGAAAAGGCTGGTAATTGGATCTAGGTGTGAGCAAAGTTCAGCTTAGTGTAGAGTAACGGAACAGACTTGATGGGCCTAGTGGCCTGTTTCTGTTCTTTTTTCTTGGGACCAGACCGATTACGGCACTGGACCCAATCTTCATAGAAACATAGAAACATAGAAGATAGGAGCAGGAGTAGGTCATTCGACCCTTCGAGCCTGCTCCGCCATTCAACGAGATCATGGCTGATCTTAAAGTTCAGTACCCCGTCCCTGCCTTCTCTCCATAACCTTTAATACCCTTATACTGAAGAAATATATCTAATTCCCTCTTAAATTTATTTAATGAACCTGCCTCTACTGCCCTCTGTGGCAATGAATTCCACAGATTCACCACCCTCTGGGTAAAGAAATTCCTCCTCATCTCGGTCCTAAATGGTTTGCCTATTGTGATATAGAGAATTTAGGTTAAAAAGACTTAAGTTAAAATGTGATGATTAATCAGAAACAGGGAAGCCAGAACGGACAGAGAGTTTACTAGCAGTCAAGGACAGAAGGAGCTGCTGAATATGTTTTTTTAAACCTATCTTTTCATGGTCATAGTGAGAGACATGCAGGAGACAAAGGATTGATAAGAAGTGTGAGAAACAGAATTCAGTGAATGTAGAGTTCACAGCGTACGTAACGAACGTGATAATTAATAATGCAGTTATACTTAGAATGTTTTTGTAATACTAACCAATTAAAACAGTATTAATAAGAAGGGGAAGGGCAAATAATAAAGGTATAAAAATCAATGCACTGTATGTATCGGGGCTTAACTGGTGAGAAACCAGTTGAGTCCAACTCTGCAGACTTGTAAATAAAGCTTGTCGTGTCATCAGTTTTAAAGAGACTCATGTGTGAGAAGTTTTATTTCTGACAAATGGGGGCTCGTCCGGGATCTACACTCCGGCCGTGAGGGGAGGCGAGAAGAGGGACATCGGAGGCGGTGCACCCCGCTGAGTTCAGCGGCTCCTAGTCCCTTGCTCGTCGCTTCGGGCGGCTTGAGCGAGTGGTATCCGGACAGGGTGACACGACAAGACGGAGAGGAGAAGGGTGACGGTTCAATCCCCGGGAAGACACCGGTAAGTGACGACTTACGATTGTGGTGTGGGGATTGGGTAACAGGTGTAACGGGATACACCTGTTTGGATAAAAACCTAACGGAATAGATTAAGTATAGATCTTTTGTCGTTGTGTGAGAACCCTGTCGCGGGACTCTAGGATAGACCCCAGGGAAACCTCGGCGGTAACCGAAGGAGGGACAGCACCTCCGACGAAGTGCCGAGAAGAGAGGGGTCAACCCCAGGAAAACCTCAGCGGTAACCGAAGGAGGGACAGCACCTCCGACGAGGCGTCTGAGAGGAAGGGAGTAGGGTCCAGAGCGAGAGGGTCCTCAGCAACGATAAACAGATCTAGGTGGGAAAATGGGAGGATCAAAATCTAAGGGCTCGTCTGAAAATTCAGGACAATTCCTGGGAGTACCCCTTGACAGCCCTTTGGGGAGAATGTTTGAAAATTGGGATAGTAATAGATATCGGGACAAAAACAAGAAAAAGATGGTCCAATATTGTCTCCTTTGGTCAAAACAACCTATTAAAGGTTCCTCGGTCTGGTGGCCGAAATTTGGATCTGATGAGGATTGGGTTAGACAAGCATTAAACATATATGTAAATTCGAGACCAAAGGTGAATCAAGAAGAGTCAGCATATGCATTTTGTTGGGTTCCCTGGCCAGGATCCTTAACAGAATGTTTTAAATTGAGAGTGGCAGGAGAAAAGAAATGGGAACCTCTGGACAACCTTCCCCCTCCTTATATTCCCCCGGTGCCTACTGCGCCCGAGGAAAGCTTATTACCGGAGGGGAAAGGTGATGAATCTGATTGCCCCGAAGGGGGCCGGGATAAAAAGGATGAATTAAGGGAGTCGGACCCTAAACTTCCACCGGTAAACCGACCCTGGACAAGATCCCAGACTGGTCCAGGACCGTCAAAGTTTTCAATAAACCTAAATCCCCTGAGAGAAGTTCCTATGGGAGGACCGGGAGGGGGAACGGGATATGTGAATGTTCCCCTAACTAGTACAGAGGTGCGGGGATTTAAGAAAGAAATGAAAAAGTTATTGGAAGATCCTATAGGACTGGCTGAACAGCTTGACCAATTCTTGGGACCAAACACATATACGTGGGAACAGATGCAGGCAATAATGGGAACATTATTTTCACCCCAGGAGAGGCAGATGATTCGACGGGCTGCCCTCCTCATGTGGGAATATGAACAACCTGGGGACCCTAGACCCCATGAACAAAAATATCCCTTAAATGAACCCAGGTGGGACAAACGAACACCCGAGGGATTGGCAAGTATGAGACAATATAGAGAGTGGACAATTAAAGGGATACGGGAGGCTGTGCCAAAGGGTCACAATTTTACCAAGGCATTTGGGAACCACCAGGGGAAAGACGAGTCCCCTACTGATTTTTTGGAGAGGGTGAGAAAGAATGTCCAACAGTATGCTGGTGTGGACCCTAGTACACCAATGGGCTTATTCGAATTGAATTTGTTTCCAAATCATGGCAAGACATTAGAAAGAAACTAGAAAAGGAGGAGGACTGGAGTGAAAAACCCCTAAGTGAACTGTTAAAAAAGGCACAAAAAGTATATGTGCAGAGAGAAGAAGAAGATCAAAAGAAGGCGACAAAGGTTATGGTACAGACTATCCGACAGATGAATGCTGAATCCAGAGGGGAAAGAAAACAAAACCTTCCTCTAAACAATCCAAAATATCCAAGAGAGGGAAGACCCCGGAGATTTGTTAAATGCTATTACTGCAATGAGGAAGGACACTTTAAGAGGGAATGCCCCCGATACAAGAGGGAATTGCGTGCCCTCGAACTTATGGAAGAAGATTAGGAGTGTCAGGGGTTCCAAATGTTAGGGACCAAATATAAGAGGGAACCCCTGGTAAAACTAAAAATTGGTCCCAAGGGAGAAGAGGTGGTGTTTATGGTGGACACAGGAGCGGAACGAAGTAGTGTAATAACTGTGCCAATCGGAACTGAGCCTATAAAAAGTAATTTGACAATTTCTGGGATAGAAGGAGCTCCCAGAATGGTATCAATAATTCCCCAAGTAACAGTGAAACTGGAAGAAAGAGAAGGGGTACAAGACCTCTTGTTATTACCTTCGGCTGGATTTAACCTCCTAGGAAGGGACTTACAGGCTCTCCTAGGTTTGGGTGCTCTCCCTGTGGACGGAGAAGTGCGAGTCCACCTCTGCGCTTTAAAGGAAGAGGATGAACGGCAGATTGACGAGAGAGTCTGGTATAAGGAGGGAAATCGAGGAGGTCTGGACATCCCACCTTTACATGTCACATTAATACCAGGTCATCAGCCGGTAATTGAGACTTTAATACGAGACGGACTATTAGAAGAATGCATGTCACCTTATAACACCCCTATACTCCCAGTAAAAAAGTCAGATGGATCCTATCGCCTAGTTCAGGATCTAAGAAGTTTGAATGCTATTGTTCAGACCCGCCACCCAGTGGTGCCTAATCCCTATACTATTATGAGTCGGATTCCCCCAGACCATGAGTGGTTTAGTGTTATCGACTTGAAGGATGCCTTCTGGACTTGTCCGTTAGAAGAGGAAAGTAGAGATATGTTTGCGTTTGAATGGGAAAATCCATGGACAGGTAAACGGAGACAGTTTCGGTGGACTGTATTGCCCCAAGGGTTCACTGAATCTCCAAACCTGTTTGGACAAATGCTAGAACAAATCCTGATGGACTATCCACAATCTGATGATTCCCAACTAATGCAGTATGTGGATGATTTACTATTATCAGGACCCAAGGAACAAGAAATGAGGAGAGAGACCATTAGACTCTTGAATTATCTGGGGAAAAAGGGTCTACGAGTGTCCAGAAACAAGTTACAGTTTGTTGAGAAAACTGTGATATATCTGGGACACCAGATAAGTAAAGGACAGAAACGGATTACCCCTGAACGAATTGCGGGAATCACTAGAATGCCTTTACCCCGTAATAAGAAGGAAATAAGACAATTCCTGGGACTCTTAGGATACTGTAGGTTATGGATAGAGGACTACTCAGCTTTGGTGAAGTTTATGTATGATAAACTGACAAATGAAAATGACTATCCATTGAAATGGACCCAGGAGGAGGAGGGATGGTTCGAGGACTTGAAACATCGCCTAACACGAGCCCCAGTGCTCACTCTGCCCTCTTTAAAACAGCCCTTCCAGCTATTTGTCACTCATAACCAAGGAACAGCTGTGGGAGTTTTAACACAGGAAAAAGGCGGTCAGCGACACCCAGTGGCTTTCCTTTCCAAAATGATGGACCCAGTGTCTCGCGGATGGCCGACGTGTATCCAGGGAGTAGCGGCTGCTGCTCTGTTGGTAGAAGAAACACGTAAACTTACTTTTGGAGGAAAGATGACTGTGTACACCTCCCATTCTGTGAGTGTTTTATTAACACAAACTGCCCATCGATGGCTGACTGATTCTCGTATATTAAAGTATGAAACCATTTTAATGGTTGGAGAAGATTTACAGTTTGCAAAAATTAATAGCTGCAACCCAGCTCAGTTTTTATACGGCAGTGAAACAGAGAAAGAGGTGGAGCATGACTGTCGAGTTGACAGATCTTCAGACCAAGACCCGAGAAGACCTTTGCGACACTCCGCTGGGAGAAGGATATGAATTCTACATTGACGGCTCCGCCAGATGTGTTGACGGAATGAGAAGAAATGGGTATGCTATAATAGAAGGAAATACTTGGAAAGTAGTAGAATCCTTGTGTAGAATACTGGCAAAGAAAATTGGAACGATTTACACAGATTCCAAATACGCATACGGGGTAGTGCATACCTTTGGTAAGATCTGGAAGGAGCGTGGTCTAATTACATCAAGAGGAAAGGAATTGGCACACGAACAGATGATTACTCTGACTTTAGAAGCCTTAACATTACCCCAAGAAATAGCAGTGGTCTACATACCAAGCCATCAAAGGGGAGATAACCCGACAGCAATTGGAAACAGACTGGCTGATGAAGAAGCCAAAAGAGCAGCCATGCAACAAGAAGTCCGTTTGCTGACTTTAATCCCAATAAGGCAAGGCATAAAGACAGCTCCCATTTTCACTGCTAAGGAAGAAAAGAACATGGATCAGCTGGGCGCAAGCCAATTACCTGATGGAACATGGAAAACACCAGATGGAAGAACTGTTCTAAATAAAGAAATAACTCGCAACATTTTAAAACACCTGCATCAACAGAGCCACTGGGGCACTCAAGCCTTATGTGACACAGTGCTTCGAGAATATGTGTGTAAGGGAATCTACACCTTGGCCCAACAAGAGGTGCAAAATTGTTACCTATGCACAAAAATTAATAAGAAGATAATGAGGACAGGGACCATGGGAGGTCAACCATTAGCCATACGCCCTTTTCAACGTATCCAGATCGACTTCACAGAGTTATCTCAAGTTCAAAGATGGAAATATCTGTTGGTGATAATAGATCACTTTACCCGATGGGTAGAAGCCTTCCCAACAATAAATACTACAGCCTCTACAGTAGCTCGCATCCTCCTAGAGCAGATAATCCCCAGATATGGTATAATGGATTCTATAGACTCAGACAGGGGTCCACATTTTTCTTCAAAAATCCAGCAATTGATTTGTGATGCATTACAGGTCTCTTGGAAATTACATACCCCTTGGCATCCACAAAGCTCAGGGAAGATCGAGCGTATGAATGGAACACTAAAAATCCAATTGACAAAGTTAAAGGTGGAAACTAAAATGCCTTGGATAAAGTGTCTGCCCCTAGCCTTATTGAGAATTCGTACTGCCCCACGAAAAGATGTAGGGCTGTCCCCTTATGAAATGATGTTTGGGCTTCCCTTCTGGAGTACAGTTGAGGGGTGTCCCACCTTGGGGGAAGGGGATATATTTGTTAGGAACTATTTACAGGCACTGTCACGCTCTCTTACAGATTTACGAAAGAGAGGACTATTGGCACAAACACCGCCTCTAGACTTTTCTTTACACATAGTGGAACCAGGAGACTGGATTCTTATCAAGACCTGGAAGACTGAAAAACTCCAGCCCCAGTGGGAAGGTCCATACCAAGTTCTCTTAACTACAGAAGCTGCAGCACGAACAAGAGAGAAGGGGTGGACACACGCATCCAGATTTAAGGGACCTGTAGAGGCGCCACAGGACCCTGATACGAACTCAGATTGGACTTGTATTCCTGGAGAAAAACCTCTTACCTTACGATTTCGCAAAAAGACTTAATTCACAATGTTATTGTTATGTTCTTTGATTTTTCTTAGTTTGCCTATGTCTTTATCAGGTGTGAAATGTAAGAAATGCAGAGATACAGTGGTCCTGTTTCAGGACCACATTTGGGGAAGAAAGGAAGGTAATTTCAGACTTGGTTCTTATCCACTGTTTTTGAAACTAATTGCCTACCCCTGTCTAATAGCAGTATTCAGTTTTGGAATTGTACCACTTCCACCATCGCAGGAGACCCTGTAAGACTTTTATTTCAGCGTGAGATTAATGTATCATAAAACATTTCTCTTCCCTAGCTTAGAATCCCCATTCATATCTATACATATATTCAACACATTTTAAAGAGAGAAAGGGGTGGATTGTGATATAGAGAATTTAGGTTAAAAAGACTTAAGTTAAAATGTGATGATTAATCAGAAACAGGGAAGCCAGAACGGACAGAGAGTTTACTAGCAGTCAAGGACAGAAGGAGCTGCTGAATATGTTTTTTTAAACCTATCTTTTCATGGTCATAGTGGGAGACATGCAGGAGACAAAGGATTGATAAGAAGTGTGAGAAACAGAATTCAGTGAATGTAGAGTTCACAGCGTACGTAACGAACGTGATAATTAATAATGCAGTTATACTTAGAATGTTTTTGTAATACTAACCAATTAAAACAGTATTAATAAGAAGGGGAAGGGCAAATAATAAAGGTATAAAAATCAATGCACTGTATGTATCGGGGCTTAACTGGTGAGAAACCAGTTGAGTCCAACTCTGCAGACTTGTAAATAAAGCTTGTCGTGTCATCAGTTTTAAAGAGACTCATGTGTGAGAAGTTTTATTTCTGACACCTATTATCCTCAAACCATGGCCCCGGGTTCTGGATTTTCCCATCCTTGGAAACATCCCATCTGCATCCATTCTGTCCAGTCCTGCCAGAATTTTATATGTCTCGATGAGATCCCCTCTCAATCTTCTAAACTCTAGCGAGTACAATCCCAATTTGCACAATCTTTCCTCCTAAGTCATCCCTGCCATTCCAGGTATCAGCCTGGTGAATCGCCTCTGCACTCCCTCCATTGCAAGAACATCCTTCCTTAGATAAGGTGACCAAAACTGCACACACTACTCCAGGTGGGGTCTCACCAAGGCCCTGTCCAGCTGCAGTCAGGTATCCTTGTTCCTATACTCAAACCCTCTTGATATGAAGGCCAACATACCCTTTGCCTTTTTAACCGCCTGCTGTACCTACATGCTCGCCTTCAGTGACTGATGTACAAGTACCCCTAGGTCTCTCTGCACTTCCCCATCTCCCAATCTATTGCCATTCAAATAGTAATCTGCATACGGTTTGTATTACCAAAGTGGATAACCTCACATTTATCCACATTGTAGTGCATTTGCCATGTATTCAATTTATCCAAATCACACTGGAGCTTCCTGACCCCCTCTTCCGTGCACACAACCCCTCCTAGCTTAGTGTCATCTGCAAATTTGGAGATATTACATCCAATCCCCTCATCCAGATCAGATCCCTGTGGTACCCCACTAGTCACCGCCTGCCACTCAGAAAACGAGGCATTTATCCCAACTCTCTGTATTCTACCTGCCAGCCAGTTCTCAATCCACATCAATACTTTGCCCCCAATCCCATGAGCGTTGATTTTGGAAGCCAGTCGTTTATGCGGGACCTTATCGAAGGCCTTTTGGAAGTCCAGGTACACCACATCCATTGGCTCTCCCCCATCTATTTTACCTGTCACCATCTCAAAGAATTCCAATAGATTTGTCAAGCACGATTTCCCTTCTGTAAATCCATGTTGACTCCATCCGATCCCTTCTCTGCTAGTCATATGCTCCGCTATTACATCCTTAATAATGGATTCCATCATTTTGCCCACTACTGATGTAAGGCTCACCGGCCGATAATTCCCCACTTTTTCTCTACCCCCCTTTTTAAATAGTGGGGTAACATTAGCTCCCCTCCAATGCATGGGTACTGATCCTGAGTCTATCGAGTTCTGGAAAATAATTCTTAAAGCATCTGCTATCTGAATGGCCACTTCCTTGAGTACCCTAGGATGTAGATTATCAGGCCCTTGGGATTTATCTGCCTTCAATCCCATCAATTTCCCCAAGACCATGTCCTGAGAGATACTGATTTCTTTCAGTTCCTCCCTTGCACTAGTCTCTATGTTTCCCAACATCCTTGGGAGGTTATTTGTATCCTCTCTTGTGAAAACAGAACTAAAGTAAGAATTTAATTGGTCTGCCATTTCCTTATTCCCCATTATATATTCCCCTGATTCCGACTGCAAAGGACCTACTCTGGATTTCACCAATCTTTTCCTCTTGACATATTTATAAAAGCTTTTGCAGTCGGTTTTTATATTTGCCGCAAGCTTACTTTCGTAATTTATTTTTGCTCTCTTGATTAATCCCTTTGTCCTCCTTTGCTGAATCTTGAACTGCTCCCAGTCTTCGGTTGCGGTACTTTTTTTGGCCAATTGATATGCTCTCTCTTTGGACCCAATGCTGTCTCTAATTTTCCTTGTTATCCATGGTTTAGTCACTTTTTTGGTTTATTTTTATGCCAAACCGGTATAAACGATTTTTGCAATTTCTCCATTAGATCTGTGAATGCTTTCCATTGTCTATTCACAGTCAACTCCCCCATAAACACCACCCAATCAATCTTACTCAACTCCCGTCTCATACCATCATAATTCCCTTTATTTAAATTCAGGACCTTAGTCTCGGTTTTAATTTCATCACTCTCCATGTCGAGTGAGAATTTGATCATATTGTGATCGCTCCTGCCCAAAGGGCCTCGCACAACAAGATTTCTGATTATCCCCTTATCATTGCATAATACCCAATCTAAAATGGCCTGCTCCCAAGTTGGTTCCTCGACATATTGGTCTAGATAACCGTCCTGTAAACATTCAAGGAATTCCTCCTCCTCTGCAGTTTTACCAATTTGAATAGTCCAATTTATATGCAAATTAAAGTCTCCCATGATGACAGCTGTTCCCTTATTGCACGCTTTTCTAATTTCTCTTTTAATGCCTTTCCTCATCTCTACACTACTATTTGGCCTATATACCACCCCCACTAACATTTTCCACCCCTTGCTATTCCTCAGTTCTACCCATATAGATTCCACATCTTCTGAGTTAATATCCTTCCTGTCAATCATGTCAGTCCCTTCTCTCACCATCAATACTACCCCACCCCCTTTTCTTTCTTGCCGATCCATCCTAAATATCGTATACCCCGGGATGTTAAGTTCCCAGGCTTGCCCACCCTGCAGCCATGTTTCTGTAATCCCAATCAAATCATATTTGTTTATCTCAATTTCCACAGCTAATTCATCTACCTTGTTCCGAATGCTTCTTGCATTAAGATATAAAGCCTTCAGATTTGCTTTTTTCACCCTCCTTGCTCTTTCTGATTTTTTACTTTCGCTGCCTAACCTAACTTTACCTGTTTTATCTTTTCTGTCCTTTGCCCTATCATACAGGTTCCCACCCCCCTGCCAAATTAGTTTAAACCGCACCCGATGGCTGTACCAAACCTAGCTGCCAATATATTGACCCCTTCTTGTAGAGGTCATGCCTTCCCCAAAAGAGATCCCAATGATCCAAGAAGCCAAAATCCTGTCCTTTACACCAGCCCCTCAGCCACACATTCATTTATCTTAACCTTCCATTTTTGTCCTCAGTTGCACTTGGGACAGGTGGCAAACCAGAGATCACCACCCTGGCTGTCCTATTTCTTAGTTTCCGACCAAGCTCTCTGTAATCCTTTTTCAGTACTTCCTCCTTTTTATCTATGTCATTGGTACCCACATGTACCAAGACATCAGGCTGTTCGCCTTCCCCTTTTAGAATACCCTGGACCCCATTTGAGATATCCCGCACCCTTGCACCAGGGAGGCAGCACACCATGCGGGCATACCTATCTGGCTCACAGAATCTCCTGTCTGTATTTCTGACAATGGAGTCCCCAATGACCACTGCATTCCTCTTTACCTTTTGGTCCACCATGCCAGGCTCAGTGCCAGCAACCTGGTCACTGCTGCCAGCTTCTGTCAGGTCATCTCCCTCAACAGCATCCAACAAAATATACCTGTTACTGAGAGGGATATTCACAGGTGTGCTCTCCATTTTCCTGGTATTTTTCTTCCCACCCCTGACAGTTACCCACTTACCTGACACATCTGGTCTTGGGGTAACTATGTCCCTGAAAGTTGAATCTATCAACTCCTCACTCTCCTTTACCAGCCGTAGGTCCTCAAGTTGCAGCTCCAGTTCCCCAACTCGGTCCTGAAGGAACTGCATCTCGGTGCACCTGACGCAGATGTGGCCATTTGGGAGGGTGGGACTCACCCATGGTTCCCACATCTGACATCCAGTACAAAGCACTAACCCCATAGGCATGACTGAGCTAAAATAATGCCACTTACCCTTCTCCTCGCCTGCTTTTGCCTAAGCCTATTGAGCCAAAGGCTGGAAGTCCCACTTCTTTAGTGCCCCACTCACTGAGTGCGCCGCTCCTCACTGGCCGCTCCCTCCCCTTTTACTCCTTTTACTGGCCCCTTGACCAATTAACCTTGACCAATTAACCCAGTCACTCTCTCCAAGCTCCTGCTCCTCTGACTCACAGCTCAAACTCCAGCTGATGCCTCCTCAGACTCCCAGCCCGATTGGAGTAGGCCCAAGCCCCAGTTAGCCCTTGTATTTAACTGCTTACCTCCACGTCACTCTCTCCGAGTTTCTCCTCCTTCGAGTCCCAGCTCAAATTTACATATAGATTGGACTAACCAAATTAGTAAGTCCAGCTATTTATTCTACTCACCCTCTGATGCTGTCTCTTGGCTCCTCCTCCTCTCACCCGACACCAGGCACTGACTCACTGTCTCCTCCGACCCCGAGTCTGACCTGACTGAGCCCAAGTCCCGGTAAGTGTAGCTTTTATTTTACTTACCCTCTGATGCTGTCTCTTGGCTCCTCCTCCTCTCACCTGACACCAGGCACTGACTCACTGTCTCCTCTGACCCTGAGTCTGACCTTTCATCTGTTGTTTTCAAAATAATAATCTAATTACACCTGCTTTTGAAGTTTCTTGAGCTCATCTCCTTCTGAATGCACCTTCTTGTGAAACCCTTCAGCAAATCACTTTCCATTATCTTTATAAAGGCACTGAGCCCAGAGTGCCTGATTCGAGCAGGGTTCTTGCATTGTAAATGAGAACTATTTTGTGAAGTGTTTGTGTTTGTTTGTGACCGACACTAAAAATCACCACAATCTATCTCTTTCAAAAACATCTATATATAATATAAAATATAATCCATCACAGGAGATTTTAATTATTGTTTAGATCTTTTATTGGATAGATCTACAAAGTGTGTGTTAAAATCTAAGGCAGCAAAAATAACTTTGTTGTTAATGCAACACTTGAATTTGGTTTATATTTGGAGAAGGATATATCCTAGAGAAAGGGATTATTCATTTTATTCTAAAAGACATAATTTCTATTCCAGAATTGATGTGTTTTTGTTATCAGCAAAATTGCAGGGTAGGGTACAGCAGGTTCAATATAAAGCAAGGCTTATATCAGATCATTCTCCTTTGTTTTTAACATTTGATTTAGAAGATAAACAGGATGGGAGTTTTAGGTGGAGGTTTAATAGTATGTTTTGAAAAAGAACGATTTTTGTCAGTTTTTTAGAAACCAGATAAAGCAATTTTTGGACATCAATGTTGACTCTATGGATAATAAATTTGTTCTCTGGGATGTAATGAAACTGCATATACATGGACAGAAAATAAGATATTCTTCTAAAGTTAAAAATGACTATATGTCTCAAATTAAGAGCTTAGAAACAGAAATAATGACTTTATAAAAGGAATTACATAAGCAGTCATTAGAAGAAAAAAGAAGTCTTGTGAATAAAAACTTATGGTATATTACATTGCAAACTTACAGAGTGGGAAAAAATGATTGAGAAATAAACAGATATTATGAACTGGGGGAATGAGCACATAAAGTCTTAGTCTGGCAATTGAAAACTGAACAAGAATCAAAAGCTATTATTGCAACTAGAGCTGAGACAGGTCACATAACTTATAAACCTCAGGATATAAATAAATGCTTTCATCAATTTTACACAAAATTATATAAATCAGAATCTATGCAGGATGATAATAAAATTGATCGATTTTTAACTCAAGTAAATTTACCTAAATAAGTATAGTCGCTTTACAGAATAATAAATTCCCTGGTGAAGATGGATTTACATCACAATTTTATAAAGAATTTAAAGATGTGTTGATTCCTTTTTTTTTTGAAACTTTATTTAAAGATTTTATTACATGAATAAAACAAAGAAATTACATTTAAATAAAAAATAAAAATAAATTATTGCAACACAACATTAATAACCTAACTTAAATCAATCTAACCCCCCCCATATATACGACCACTAAAAAAAACTATATATAAAAAACCCCACCCTTCCCCCAAAAATAAAGAGTGAAGAATTAATAAAGTTAGTAATATTATATATTAAAAAATACTCACAAACAAAAGAAAATAACAAGTAAAAATATTAATTAAAAAAAGTTATCAAAACTAAAATATCACACATAGAACATATTTAAATCAGACTTAATTGCAAGTACTTAACAAATGGAGTCCACTTCAGCTTATAAAAAGACATCTTATCTTGAATTGAAAAAGATATCTTTTCCATAATTAAACAAGACTTCATCTCTAAATACCACCTATCTAAGGTTAGTATATTTCTATCTTTCCAAGTAAGCGCTATACATTTCTTAGCCACTGCTAAGGCTAAATAGATAAAAGAAATCTGATAATCATTTAAGCCTAAATCGATTAATGATTGCATATTCCCTAATAAAAATATATCAGGATCTAATACAACATAGATATTATATAAACTATTAAATATAGATTGAATACCTTTCCAAAACTGTTGCAATCAATCACAAAACCAAACTGTATGTAAAAAAGTATTAGCCGTCTGATCACAACGAAAACAACAATCTACCTTACTAAGACCAAACTTTTTTAATTTCTCTGGTGTTAAATATAATTGATGTATAAAATTATAATTAATCATCGCTAATCTAGCATTAATCAATTTCCGAATACTATTCTGACAAATTTCCATCCAAGCTTCTTCAGCTATTATAGAACCTAAATCTTTTTCCCATTTCAACTTATCTTTATCCCAATCTGTCTTATTTTCATTTTCTTGTAAAATACAATAAAAATCAGATATATACCCCTTTTTTGGTATGGAAAGTACATATTTCTCAAAACTAGTTTCAGGCAATAAAATCATATGTCGGCCACATACCTGTTTTACAAATGATCTTAACTGATAATATACAAATACAGAATTTCCACTAATACCAAATTTCCTTTGTAATTCCTCAAAAGAACAAAAACATCCTTCAAAAAAAATCTGATAAATTTTTTATTCCTTTCCTTTCCCATTGTTTCAAAGTAATATTGGAGACTGTAAAAGGAACAAGTTGATTATTATATAATGGCAATCGCCCAGACAATTTATTTTTAAGCCCCAATTTATTAAGTTTACTTGTCCATAAATTCAGTAAATGTTTCAATATTGGTACATCATAAGTTCGTAATAATTTTTTATTCCATCGAAACAAAAACTCATGTGGAAATTTTTCTAAAATAACTGCCATTTCTATCTTTGCCCAACTAGGTGGGTCCTCCGTATTCATTAATGCACTAAGAAATTTAAATTGAGCTGCCTCATAATAATGTTGAAAATTCGGTAATCTCAAACCTCCAAATTGAAAATCCCACATCAACTTTCTCATTGCTACCCTCGGAAATTTTCCCTTCCATAAAAAATCTCTAACTGCTTTATATAAATCCTTAAAAAAACTTTTTTTTAAAAATAAGGAATTGATTGAAACAAATACTGTATCCGAGGAAAAATATTCATTTTTATAGTGTTAATCCTCCCCAATAAACCTAAAGGTAAATCCTTCCACCTAATCAAATCTAACTTAATCTTTTTTATTAAAGGAAGATAATTAATTGAATATAAATCTTGATATTCTGTATTAACATTAATTCCTAAATATTTAATTTGTTTAGTCCCCTTCAAATTTATAATATTTTTATATATTGAATAATCATCTTTACAAATTGACAAAATTTCACTTTTAGCCCTTTTACCAGATAATTTACCATAATTTTCTAAAGATTCTTGAATTGCTGGTAAAGAAATATCAGGATCCACCAAATATAATAAAACATCATCAGCAAATAAATTAATCTTATATTCCTCATTCAAAACTCTCATACCCTTAACATTTTCATTTTGATGTATTAATTGTGCCAAAGGTTCAATAACTATGGCAAATAAAGCAGGTGACAATGGACATCCTTGCCTAGTAGACCTTGTTAAATCAAAGGATTCTGAAATCTGCCCATTGGTAGCAACTCTAGCCTTCCGACTATTATATAAAGCCTTTATCAATCCAATAAACGAGGAACCAAAACAAAATTTCTCAAGCAGTTTACCTATCTCGGCTGCACCATTTCATCAGATGCAAGGATCGACAATGAGATAGACAACAGACTCGCCAAGGCAAATAGCGCCTTTGGAAGACTACACAAAAGAGTCTGGAAAAACAACCAACTGAAAAACCTCACAAAGATAAGCGTATACAGAGCCGTTGTCATACCCACACTCCTGTTCGGCTCCGAATCATGGGTCCTCTACCGGCACCACCTACGGCTCCTAGAACGCTTCCACCAGCGTTGTCTCCGCTCCATCCTCAACATCCATTGGAGCGCTTTCATCCCTAACGTCGAAGTACTCGAGATGGCAGAGGTCGACAGCATCGAGTCCACGCTGCTGAAGATCCAGCTGCGCTGGATGGGTCACGTCTCCAGAATGGAGGACCATCGCCTTCCCAAGATCGTGTTATATGGCGAGCTCTCCACTGGCCACCGTGACAGAGGTGCACCAAAGAAAAGGTACAAGGACTGCCTAAAGAAATCTCTTGGTGCCTGCCACATTGACCACCGCCAGTGGGCTGATAACGCCTCAAACCGTGCATCTTGGTGCCTCACAGTTTGGCGGGCAGCAACCTCCTTTGAAGAAGACCGCAGAGCCCACCTCACTGACAAAAGGCAAAGGAGGAAAAACCCAACACCCAACCCCAACCAACCAATTTTCCCCTGCAACCGCTGCAACCGTGTCTGCCTATCCCGCATCGGACTTGTCAGCCACAAACGAGCCTGCAGCTGACGTGGACTTTTTACCCCCTCCATAAATCTTCGTCCGCGAAGCCAAGCCAAAGAAGAAAGAAACGAGGAACCAAAACAAAATTTCTCAAGTACTTTAAATAAAAACTTCCATTCCACTCTATCAAAAGCCTTTTCTGCATCCACCGAAACCACTATTGGATAATTCATTTGAGATTTAGATTTGTTTATCAAAGTTATTAAATGCAAAATATTATCAGATGCATATCTATTTTTTATAAATCCTGTTTGGTCTTTATGTATTATTTTAGGTAAATATTGAGCTAATCTATTAGCCATAACTTTAGCTACAATTTTATAATCCACATTTAACAACGATATTGGTCGATAAGAAGAAACCTGTAAAGGATCCTTATCTTTTTTTGGTATAACTGTAATTATAGCATTAGAACAAGATTCAGATAATTGAAAAGTTTTATAAATTTGCTGTATTACATCCTTATAAATAGAAGATATATCAACACAAAAAGTTTTATAAAACTCTATAGAAAACCCATCTTCACCAGGTGCCTTTCCATTTGGCATATCTCTTATTGCCATTTCAATTTCATTTTCTGTAAAAGATTTATCCGCACAGCAACAAGGTTCATAGGGTTTACCCCAGAAGGAAATTCCACTTTTTAATGGAGATCCATTACAATATCTGACATTCATAAAATCCATTTAACATCACATTGAAAGTAATATTAAAAATGCCAAAGATCGTCTGTATTACCTGGAACAGTTTACTGGAGAACAGGTGAAGGAGTTAGTCAAAAGTTGCCAATATATGGATCCAGAACAAGGTTTTAAAAGGGCAAAATAATTATTGCAAAATCATTATGGAGATAAACATAAAATTGCCAGGGCCCTATACACAAGATTCTTAGTCAGCAATAAAATCAGAGGGCACAAAGGCTTTACAAGCAAAAGCACTCTTTCTGAGAGGACGTTGTAACACAAGGGGAGCTGAATTTGCTTGCTAATTTGTTGATTATTGTCAATAAATTGCCTTTGAAGCTGAGTGATTTATGGAGAACCAAAGTTGCAGAGCTTAAGATGCTTTCTGGAAGGGATGCCACTTTTGAGGATGTTGTAGAATTTTTCAATGGTATGTGCATGTTTACACTGTACCAGTATTTGGAAATGTTACGGATACTTCAATAATTCCTAAAGATGTAAAGTTTAAATCATCATCTCAACAGAAACCAGAGGGAAGTACCTTTGTTACTGCTCCATCAGATACAAGCACAAGAAACAACAAGGAAACAAAGGAGAAAGAAAATCAGACTGTTCAAGAAAGGTGTTTGTATTGGAAAGATAAGCATGCTTTAGAAAAATGTTCACTATTGGATAAAAAGTTGCATGATGAGAAATTAATGTTTTTAAAGAAGAATGGAATATGTTTCGGTTGCTTGTGTAAAGCACACATCAGCAAAACTTGTAAAAAGCGACTCAATTGTGATATATCCAGTTTAAAATATTCAAATTTACTGCATAGTCAACAAAGTAAAGTTGAAAGGAAGTCAAACAATTTGAATCCAAGTCTAAAGATACAGTCAAAGAGGATACTTCAGTTTTGATTCAGACAAACAGTCTTACTGGGGATGGCGAAAAAGCTCTCTCAATAGTTCCTGTCCAGGTTAAAGCTGAAAAAAAGAAAGCCTCACACTGAAGACCTACGCATTCATTTGTACTGTTGAATTGATGAATAAACTTAATCTTAATAGTAAAAGATCACAAATCTTGAAGACAATGAATGATGAAAGGAACATTGAAACTGATAGTTTCTGGTCTACACATTGCTGCATTGAATAGCAATGTATTTTTCAATTTTCCAAGTATATATACTTAGAAATCTATACCTGTGAATAAGGAGAATATTCCCTATCAGGATGATATCAAACAGTGGGATCATCTAAAAGATGTTTGCTTACCCCAGATTGATGCTAAAATCGAGATATTAATTGGATTAGATGTACTAAAAGCTCTCAAACTTCTAGATGTAATAAGGAGTCAAAATGATGGTCCTTGTGCTGTGAGAACGTTGCTTGGATGGACAATAAGTGGACCATAAGGAGGAAAAAAGAATAATGATCAGGAGTTGTCCAATGTTCATGTCAACAAAATTTCAGTTGTCAAACTTCAGGATCTGTGGGAACAACAGTTTAAAATTGATTTCCCTGAATGTTGTAGCTATTCTGGATTTGGTTTCAAATTCCATTAAACACATTGACGGTCATTGCTGTGTAGCATTACCCTTGAAGAAAAGAGAAATTTGTATGCCAGATAATAAATAATTGCCGAACAGTGTATGCTGAATTTAAAGAGAAAATTCAAGAGAAATTCTTCCTTTCATTTGGAATATACCAATGTCACGTTGAACATGATAGCCATGGGTCATGTGGAAAAGGTAACTGAAGATATCTTGGAACGTAAAAATGGTAGAAAATGGTAGTTAACACATCATGGAGTTATCCATCCACAAAAGGAGAAACTACATGTAGTATTTGATTGTGGAGCATCATTGCAAAGAATTTCATTGAATTCTCAAATTTTACAAGGTCCAGTCTTAACCAGTACTTTAATAGGTTTTCTGATAAGATTTTGTAAAGAGCCCATTGTAATTGCTGCAGATATTGAAGCGATGTTTCATCAAGAGAAAGTACTGTTAGGAGCCCAGAGACCCCAAAACCCAGCAGCAATAGAAATTCACCAAGACAAATGGTTACTTAAACAAAAGTTACATTTAATTATCTTTAAACATGAAAACAGGATCAAACTTTAACATTACTATTAACTTAACCCCCTCTAATTCTAAGCACGTGTGTATGTAAATGTGTGTATAAGTTCAAAAAAAGTTCTTTGGTTCACAGTCCACTCTCACTTCTCATTCCTCCAAGTTCACTAGTATCAGGCAATTTTTATACTGTGCACAGAATTTAACATTTACAAAGTTCACCAGGCTTTGGTGCTTGTAAGGTAAATGGTTACCGCTCAGGAAGGTTCTTGTCGGTTTTGACAGAGTGATTTGCTGTTCATGGACACAAACTGATCCATTTTAATCAGCCCCGTCAGTGTCTTGCTGAAGAAACTTTCCCCATCAGGGTTTTCTAGATGATCACCTCTTTCTTTCACAGAGTTCCTTTTTGTTTCCCTTATTCCAAGTGAAACATTAGGCAGCCAGTCCTCTCCTCTTGGATCCAAGGGCTTTGACCAAACTGAACTAAGAACTCACAACCCATCTTCAAAATGGCATTTTTCCACAAACTTGCCAGCTTGTCCTGTTCTAGTTCCAGCTCCTGCTGCTGAACTGTTTAACTGAATTCTCTCTCTCTCTTTCAGTCAGAGAAAAACCACTTGACCCTCTAAGAACACTCAGACAGACTGCAGCTCCAGACCTTATCTTCTGAGTTTGTTCATCTGTTGCTTTCTAAAACAATAATCCATTACTCCACAGCTTTTCCAATTAACATCTACTTGTGAAATCTTTATAGGCATTCATCAAAGTTTGTGCAAAGGCACTCGGAGCCTGGACTGTCCGGCTTGAGCAGAGCTCTGGCATTTTAAATGAGATCTGTTTTGAAGTGTTTCTATGTGGCCTAAACTAAGAAAAATCTGCCATAATTTATCTCCTATAAAAATATCTCTATACATTATAAAATATAACAATCTGTCATAGAACCATCAGAAGATAGTGATTTTCTATGATTATTATGGTGGCCTAATGGCGATTACAGTAAAGATATAATTGAATTCAGAATGACAGTTCATTTACTTGGAGCAACTTCGTCACCGAGTTGTGCAAATTTTGCTCTCAGAAATAAATTTATTTCTCAAGCTATAAGCATCATCAGAAATAATTTTTGTGTTGATGATTATCTTACTTCAGTAGTTTCAGAAAAATAACCAATAAATTGTTATCATGAGTTAAAGGAGATCTGTAATAACGGAGGGTTCTTCCTTAAGAAATGGATTAGCAACAGTCGAGATGTGTTGGCTGTTATTCCTGAGGCAGAAAGAGCAAAGGGGATAAAACATCTCGATTTGAATTGTGACATCAAAAGAATTCTAGGGGTGCAAATGTGTGTTCAATCTGATCTTTTCAAATTCAAAATTGTTTTGTAAGAATAACCTTTAAGAAGAAGTATTCTTTTGATCATAAGCTCAATATAAGATCCTTTGGGAATATTGGCACCAGTAGTAATAATAGCCAAGAAAATTCTGCAAGAATTAAGCAGAAGAAAATTTGGATGGGATGAAACTACCCCAGATTTCATCTCACAAGATTGGATGAATTGGATTGAGAGACTTAAAATGTTAGAAAGTTTTGAAGTCAACAGATGTTTGAAACCAACAGACTTTGGAATTGCCACATTTGCTCAGTTCCACCATTTTGCTGATGCAAGTGAAGGTGGTTTTGGTCCTGTCAGTAATTTACTACTGTGAAGTAACTTTTAATGTGCAAATGGAAAGGGAGAAGGAAAGGAAGTTGGAAACATCAGTGCTCCAGTTGAATAAAGGGGATGATACAGCTATGAAGGAGGAGCTGGCCAAAATAAAATGGAAGGATTCCCTCGCTGGGAGGACAACTTGGCAAAAATGACAGGTATTTCTAGGCATTTTTCACAGGATTCAGGACAAATTTATTCCAAAGAGGAGGAAAGGCTCTAAGGGAGCAAATGGCTGCCATGGCTGACAAATGAAATTAAGTGGAGTATCAAGACCAAAGGGAGTAAGTATAAGATAGCGAAGCAGAGTGGGAGGTTGAGGATTGGGAAACCTTCAAAAAACAAGAGGGAAACTAAGAAAGTCATACAGGAGGGGAAAATGAAGGATGAGGGTAAATTGGGAAGTAATATAAAAGGGGATAGCAAAAGCTGCCTTAGTTATGTAAAGAGGAAGAAATTGGTTAAGATCAAAATTGGGCCCTGAAAAAATGGAGAAGGGTGAAATTATTACTGGAAACAAGGAGATGGCTGAAGAATTTAACAGATACTTTGCATCTGTCTTCACCAAGGAGGATCCAGGTTATGGTCAGATAGGGGGTAGTGGTCATGCAGTATCTAGGGACTTGGTGGAATTTCCTAAGGAAATGGGAAATCTGATGGTTATCCAGATCCAGAAGCAGGTGGTTGTGGGTAAATTGTTAGGACCGAGGGCTGATAAGTCCCCAGGACCTGATAGGCTGCATCCCAGGGTGCTTAGAGAGGTTGCTCTGGAAATTGTGGAGGCACTGGTCGACATTTTCCAAAGTTCCATAGATTCAGGGGAGGTGCCTGTGGATTGGAGAGTGATTGATGTAGTACCACTTTTTAAGAAGGGATGGAGAGAGAAAACAGGAAATTATAGACTGGTCAGCCTGACATAAGTGGTGGGAAAGATATTGGAATCTATCATAAAAGGAGAAATAGCAGAAATAATAGTATCAGAGCTAGTCAGCATGGATTCCTTAAGGGAAAATCATACTTGACCAACCTTCTTGAATTTTTCGAAGATGTGACAAAGAGGGTGGACCCGGAAGAGCCAGTGGATGTGGTGCACCTGGACTTCCAGAAAGCCTTTTTGGTCCTTTTCAAGTAAAATGAGGAAGAAAAGTTGAAAAATGATATGGAGCTATTTTTTACTTGTTTGACCACAACAGCAATTCATATTGAAGTTGTGTCATCGCTTGATACAGACACTTTTATCAACTTTCTTCAACACTTTATTGCCAGACGTGGTCAAGTGAAGGAATTGCCTTCTGATAAATGGATTGAACTTTATAGGAGCTCAACTGGAGTTACAAAAAACAAATCAAAATTGGAATCCACATCAAATTCATGATGCTTTACTTCAAAAGGAAATTAGTTGGATATTTAACCCATCCACAGGATCACATCATGGAGGTGTGTGGGAAAGAATCATTAAATCAATCAAAACAAATTCTTAATTCTATTCTGAATAGTCAAATACTGAACGATAACAATCTTCAGACAGTATTGTGTGAGATCCAAGCTATTTTAAATTGTCATCCAATAATGCAAATTTGTCAATTCAAATGACATTGAGGCACTTACACCAAATCATCTCTTACTTCTTAAATCTAAACCTTTAAGGCCTCTGGGTCAATTTCAGAAAGAAGATATTTAAGCAAGATGCAGATGGAGACAAGTGCAGTTTATTGCAGATTTATTTTGGAAAAGATGGATTAAAGAATATCTTCCATTGTTGCAAGAAAGAGAAAAATGGTCTAAAGCAAAATGCAATTTTGTATGCAGAGAAACTGTAACTATCCTGGATGATTCTGTACCAAGAAATTCTGGTGAAAATCATGGAAACAATTGCAGACAAGAAAGGTTTCGTTCGGCAAGTGCGGATTAAAACCAAGTCTGATTACTTAAATCAACCTATAACTAAAATCTGTCTTTTACAAGAAGCAGAAAGTTTTGATTTCTAATTTCATATTTACTTTTATATCTGTAACAGTAATTATTATGTAATAGTCATTAATATCTTTTTAATAAATACAGGCCAGAATGTAAAGATTAAAACCTTATTTTTTTAATTTTTGTTAATTTTGTGCCTATCCCTTTACAGAAAAATTGTTGTTTGTAGTGTTACAATGTTTACTATGTTGTGATATCTGAATGGACTGAAAGTTTGTAACTCATTCTTCAAAGAATTATGACAGAGATGGAAGCTCATGATACTTTTCTTTGAATTCATCTTAATCATCTTAATTCATCTTGTTTATTTTTAAAATATTCATTTACATTATACAGTGAGCTTTGTTTACTCATCATTATAAAAATCTCAATGCAAAGTTATGCAAAATATTTATCCATTATGTGACAGAGTATATAAAATATATAGATATGTTTTGGGGAGATAAATTGGGAAAGGTTTGATAGAGCAGGTCACATACAAACACTTTAAAACAGAACTTATTTGAAATACTGGAGCTCTGCCCCATGCTAGAATGCTCAAGAGACTTCACTAAGGGATTGTTGTTTACCAAAGGCAACACATTAAAGAGCTTGCTGGAGCCACTGCTGTCTGGAAGGGGAACTTGTTGTTGTAAGAGGGTCATGTGGTTTTGTAAGCAGAGAGAGAGTCAAACAGGTTTTCTCTCTGAGAGCGATAGAGAGAGAGAGAGAGAGATCACTTGTACAGTGTTACAGCCAGCAAGAGCTGCTGGGACTGGAAAAGGACAAGCTGTCAAGAAGCACCATTTTGGAAGATGGCCTTGTGGTTCATGCAAAAGGAGAGGACTGGCTGTCTAATGTTTCACTTCGAATAAGGGAAACAAAAAGGAACTCTGTGGTGACCTGAAAGTAAGATGTTATCATCTGGAGAACCCTGAAGAGGAGAAAGTTTCATCAGCAAGACATTGGAGTGGCTCGTTAAAAATGAATCAGTTGTGGATGTCCTGGAACAAGAAAACTCTCTCTGAAAACTGACAAGAACCTTCTTGAGTGGTAACCATTTACCTTTCAAGCTCCAAAGCCTGGTGAACTTTATACATGTTAAATTCTGTGCACAGTATAAGAATTGCCTACAACCAGTGAACTTGGAGGAATGATAAGTGAGATTGGACTGTGAACCAAAGAACTTTTCTGAACTTACACACACATTACTCACTTGTGCGCTTAGAATTAGAAGAGGGTTGTTAGGTTAAATAAGTTAGTGATAAGCTAAAGTTTCATTCTATTTTCATGTTTAAAGATAATTAAAAGCAACTTTTGTTTAACTAACCATTTGTCTTGATGAATATCTAATGCTGCTGGGTTTTAGGGTCCTCTGGGCTCATAACAATTATATCAATGAATTAAAGCTAATTACAGCTTCAACTACGGAGTTTGACTTATTGGATTAATAAGATGGTAATTAGGAACATCATTACTTTTGCTTCTGTGAAGATGACATGTTTTGAAATTAGGAAATACTAGATCTTGGAAAGTGTCATCTATACTTGACTCCTGGCCCTTTCTTAGCTACCTTTGGAGTGAGTGGGGCCAATGGATTTAATACTGACTGTTCCACAATCCCATGTCGTGGCCTTTCCTTCCCTCATTGCTAGAAGGGCTATTTTGCTGTGTTGGAAAGATGCTGTCCCTCCCACTCATCACCAATGGTTGTCAGATTTTTTTTTTATAATTTTTTATTTTTCACACCATAAATCACATTAACCATGATACACATTTTTTTCCTTTTCACACATATACAATGTCATTTTCTCCCCCCCCCCTCCCTCCTCCCCTCCCACCCTCCCCACCTCCCCCCTCCTGTCCATTTAAGGTATAAAATCTAGGATACATTAAACCAGTCAGACAATGTTGTCATTCAATAAAAATACACCAGAAATTCCACTGAGTCCATTCTTTTCATTTCCTTTTCCTTCCGTTAACTTAGGTTGTGATTGTCCCCGGTAGGTTTTCGCTATTGTGTTTAATATAAGGCTCCCATATTTGTTCGAATATTTCAATATTATTTCTTAAACTATATGTTATTTTTTCTAATGGAATACATTTATTCATTTCTATATACCATTAATGGTTTTCAGATGTGAGGGCATGTCTTTCTCTAGAGAACATTAAGTGTTCCATTACTA
>NW_027212127.1:0-47453 GCF_036971445.1 Narcine bancroftii | reverse complement strand
GAGGAAGGACAACTTGCGTCCTTTGAACAATTAAAACAGAAATATGATTTTTTTAATGGAAACTTTCACTGCTTCTTTCATCTAAGGTCCTTCTTGTGAGAAAGATGGGGTCTCACAATGCCCCTGCCCTCAAGTAATGAAGTGGAAGGGATGCTTCAGCCGGGGAATGCACCCTAATTTATAACTAGAATGTATTTTGTTCTCCAAGACAAAAGTGATAAGGTGGGCCTACCAAGTCGAGAGAGAGATGGGAGTTGGATCTAGGTGTTATAATACCAGAAGAATATTGGTCTGATTGGTGTTTGGATAGTATGACATCAACGATAAATGCAAGATATGGATTGGTTCAATATAATTTTCAAAATCAAAAACTACATAAATCAAAATTTGAAATATGCTTTAGATGTGGCATTAAAATAGGAATCTTTTTACATTCTACATAGTCGTGTGCAAAGGTAAAATGATTCTGACATGATATCGCTGAAATACTAACAAGAGTAGCAGAAGTGACCTTTCCATTCGACCCAGAGTTGTACCTCTGGGTAACCTTATGGACATGAGCTGCAAACTGTCCAAATTTTAAATTTGCTTTGTTAAAGTAGCTCTGGCTGTGACTAAGAAATGTATAGCAATCACTTGGAAATCTGACTCTCCCCTTCTTATTGCTCGATGGGCCGTGGACATAGCATGGAGAAAATTACTTATATCTTAAAGAATAAATATGATACATTCATTAAGATATGGCAACCATACTTGGATCATATAGGGGTCCAATTATATATTGGACCCTTCAATGTATGTAATGATGTGATATCCTCAAAAGAATTTTGAAAAATGAGAGCTCTGACGATATGTGAAGTTATATTTTGGTATTTGTGGGAAGGGGGGGTGGGAGGAAATTTTTTGTAAACATTTAATATATTTGATGTGTATAAAAGTTTAAAGATAGCATGAATATATTTATGGAAAACGAAAAATAAATATTTAAAAAAGGAGATAGATCTGACAGAAACTAAATAAGGCAGGCTGATGAGGCAGGATTGGACCAGGTTAAAGGCGATAGATTGTATTGATTTGCTTCTTTCCTTTCTATAAATTTCAGCAGCAAGAAAAGGCTTAAAAAGAGTATTTTTTAATGAGAAAATACTAGAGTGTGTTAAAGAAATTGTTTTCATTTAGTAGTACAGCTGCAAGACACAAGAACCCAGGCCATGCTGCTCTTAAGATTCACCTTGGATGTTTTGCTGAAGTCTGCAGATTACAGGTCATGTGAATAGTCTCACTCTATAGAATGGGAAGCTAAATAGAAAGGGCCTTGTGCCCATCTATATATGGTCTCTTTTGCAGAAAGACCCTATTGTAGGTTATAACAGGTCTTCTCATGTAAAAGAGCACCTGCTTTGCAAAGCTAATAAAATTGTGAGGTAGTTGCATTAGTTGTCACTTCTTCATATTAGTTATCAAAGGTGGGAGATTCCTTCAGCCCACCCACCAAAGGATTTGACACTCAGCTGTGACTTCCCCAGAGCTGTCCTTGTATCAGACACTGACCTGCTGCCAGGATCCTGGCTTGTTTGGTGCAACACACTGCTCAGGTTATGCTCAGCAAGTGTCTCTTCTGGAACCTCCTCCAGATCTTCCTCCCGTTCCAGGGATACCCGCATATTCTCCAGCTCGATCCTCTCCGGAGTGCCTCGCAATCGCTTTGCTTGCCAGGGTTCTGCCATGGGCAAAAAAACAGTGGCCAGTAGGGTGGGTGAAGTGTGGTTAAATGCAACGTGTAACGTAAAGACACATCCCACAGTTTGGGCCTTCTCACAGGGCATGAGGAACAAAACAAGGCAGCACCAACCAACCTGGGGTGGGGGGAGGGGTGGCCAAGATGACATAACACTGAAACAGCCAACTTCCAGAGGAATACATAATGCTGATCAGACAGGTGAAACTGGGAGGGAGAACGGTCAGGCAGTGGACTAGGGAATCTACTACCTAACATCACGAGGTAGACTCCGGTTTCCCACCTCCCCCAGTGTAAACACTCAGCCCCCTGGTGACATGGGGATATTGGCTGAAAATTCTGGTTGACCACCAAATTCTCATCTGTTCTCCCCTGCCTGGCAGTGCATCTGATTCCATCCTGTCAAGGAGAAGATCTATTACCCACTCATTACCTGCCATCCTGCTCTGTCATTGAAGCTTGTGTGTTGTCTGCCAGGTCACTGAAGGGGTGATGTATTTGGATCATGGGGATTCTTCTCTGCTCCTTCTATTTAATAATGCTGTTCCCACAATAAACAGTGGGGGTGTCAAGGACTGCTGAATTGGTTTCCAGAGTGCAGTGGGGAATACATAACACAATCACTAACAGTTTGAATAAATATGACTCTGCAAAATTCATGCTTTTTCTTGAAGGTGTCATCTCAAGTGGAAAATGATGAATAGGACATTTGGCATACTGGCCAAATTTAGGCAAGGTATTGTACAAAAGTTTGGACATCATGGTTCAGCTGTACAAGGTGTCAGTGAGGCCAAGCTTGGTTGCCCAGCTCTAGGAAGCACATCATTAAGTTGGAAGAGGTGTAGAGGAGACTCACCTAAATATTGCTGGGATTGGGAGGAGGGGTTGAGTTAAAGGGAGAGGTTGGAAAGGCTGTGCCTATTCCTTAGGGCAAAAGAGGCTGAAAGGTGACCTTAAAGAGGTTTACAAAATCATGGGGGCCACAGATAAAGTGAGTGCTCACAGTCTTTTTCCCAGGTTAGATGTTTTTAGAACTAGAGAGCATAGGTTTAAGGTGAGAGGGGAGAGATTTGAGAGGGACCCGAGGGCAACTTTTGCCACTCAAAGGGTGGTTGGTATCTGGACCGAACAGCTGTAGAAACAGGCACAATTACAGCATTCAAAAGTCATTTGGTCAGATTTACGAATAGAAGGGACTTAGTGGGATATGGACCAAATGCAAGCAACTGGTTTAGTTAGGCCAAAGGCCCTGCTCTACACTGTATGACTATATGATCAGCCAGGGCTAGAAGCACCTCCGTGACAGGAAAGGGCAAACAGCTCAAGTGAAACAAGCTACAGACAACACCACAGGCTAATCCTGGCCAAAAATCCAAACCCAAGGATTCAGTCACTGCCACAAGAAAGAACATTGCAAGATCAGTCAACCAATGGAAGACTTGAGCACTCTGGGCATTGATGAATTCTCAGTGATGACTTTAGTGGCTCTCATGCATTGAAGTCTGTAGGTCTTAGGTTCAAGCATCATATCAGTGAACGACAGAAGCTATACTCTGGTCAGAAGTTCTCTAAATCATTCCCTAAAATTCTTTACATCTGATTCTTTACAAATTCAGTTGCACATGTTCTCTATCAGCTGAGAACAAAATGTCCATGATGGGTATGATTTTAAAGAGCAAACAAATTCTGCTCAGTATCCTTAACAAAATCTCTCAATCAAGGTTTCTGAAAAAAAATACCAGGTCATTAATAGAAGCATGAAAACATAATAAACTTGCAGATAATGAATGATAACTCAGGTTATCTCTCCATGGATGCTGCCTGGCATTCTGAGTGTTTTCCCTGCTTGTTGGTTTCATTCTTTGGACAACCTTGGCTGTTACCTTGCTTCTGAAATGGGGAGTGTGTAAGAGTGTGTTTGTACTTTGATTCATGTTTGTGTGGTCCTCATGCACATGTCTAGGGCTTATAATGTGTACCTGCAGCCAGGTATGTGTTTAAACGGTACAATGAGCCTGGTCTCCATTGGTATTACCAATGGATATAGACCATGCTCTGTCAAGACGATAATGATATCAGATTAGTGCAATAGACAACTCATGTTACAAAGAATTCATGCACTGGCATCTCCACTCAGAACTGGAGTGAAAGCAGGTTATCCTCAAACTTGAGGGAATGCCTACAGAGAACTTCACTGGCTGTAAAGAGCAGAGGGATGCCTGAGATGCATGTAATATGATATAAACAAACGTCTCTTCCATTGCACTTTGACATTAACCCAAAGCCTTTTTTACTAGATACATTTTTCCACTGTCACGTTTCCCAATGTTTCTCCATTCACGAAAGTCAAGCGAGGCTGAATTACGATGTTTCCCTCAGCTGCTGTCTTGAATTCATGACACCAGGAAAAGGTCATAAGTAAGGGAATGTCACACAGAAAATTCTTCCACTAAACACCAGAAATAATGAGAAGTAATAATGGAAAAAAATTGTTTGGAAGTACCATTACAATACATACCCATAACCAAACACATTAAATCTATCAGTTAATTCTTTCCAATTTCTCACTCTCATTCTAGCTTTGCTCTGACATCTCTCTTGCTACCCGTCTCTCAGACTCACCTCTCTCTCACTCCTCCTCATTATTCTCAGCTTACATTCATGCTCCCAGTTTCCTGCCTGCTGTCCCTGCTCCTATCCTTCACTCCCTGTTCAGGTTTCACTCTCCCACTGTTCCCTGCTTCCTTTTTCACCGTCCTTTCTCCACCGCTCTCTCTTCACTCTCCCATTCCCAATTCCACTTCCTTTATTCACTTTTCTGCCCATTCCTGGCTTCCTTCTCCCAGTCTGAGAACCTACTTCCTCTCACCTGCCACCCTCCCTCCTTCTTACTGCTCACTCTCCCGTGCTCACTCCCACAACTTCATTCCCTCCACTATCTCCTGCTCATTCTATCTCCTCTGCTCACTCCCCCTTCACTCTCTTATCTGCTTATTCTCCTTTGTTTACTTTCCCTCTCACTTTATAATACTTATGCCCCCTCTTTTATATATAAAAAAACATTTGGGAGAGAATGTACTCCCTTTGGCAGATGCTAGTTAAGTCTCCCGTTCTCTGCTTAAGCTCTTTCCCACACAATCTCCTGCTCTGTGGCCTCCCATTCCCTGCACACTCCAATTCTGTTCCTTGCCTCTTTTCCCAGTTTTCTGTTCCCTGATCCCTCCTCTTTCCTCCACTTGCCTGTTGCCCACTCACTGCTCTCTTTCCACTCTCATCCATCCTCCCACTCCCTCAATAACCTTCTCCCCTGCTCTCTGCTGCTCAATCACCATCACTCCTTTGTCCTTTATTCTGTGTATTGTTATCATTCCACATGTAATTCCATTTATATTGCTGTTTTTAGAGCTAAAAGTATTTTAATTACTTTTTAAGAGGACTCCCATTAGTTCACATTACTGGGTTCTGACCATTAAAAATCCCTAATATTCCTAGGTCACTTGTTACTGGATCCACTATGTTCTTGTGCTTGCATCACTGTAATGACCAATTTTATGGATTAATATCATTGCCCTGTACTTTCACTCCCATCATTCTCATGGATACTGGATTCCTGTTGTTCCTCTTCTCAGTAGGCCCCTGTTATTCCTCTTGCTGCTGACTGGACACTGTCATACATTTTATTGAATGAACTTCAATCCCTCTTGACTGCACTTTCACTTCAAAGTCAGATCCTATGTTTGCAGTCTCTGTTATACCGGGCATCGATTCACATTAACTGCAACCTCATCTGTTGTTACTGTTTCCTTGTTGCTGTTTACCCATTATTCACCTTGTTACTAGATCCCCATCATTACCAGATCACGTCATTCTTACCAATGGACGCCTTTAATTTCACATATTACCAGATCCGTATAATTTTCCATGTTACTGGATCCCTGACCTTTACTGCTTTGGTTTTAAATTTAAGGAAGGAAGTATTTGCCTTGGATACAATACACATGGCATATTCTATTGGAGCTTGGGAGAATGAAGCGCTGGCAATATTCAGCAGGTCAGGCAGCAGGCTATGGAGATTGGAACCATTAATGTTTCAGGTCAACAAATTTTCATTAGAACGAGAAGTTAGAAATTAAAGCCTTAAGTTGCATTCATTTCCTGGCATCTTGTTCTCAACTATACTGACCTCCCTTTCCACAACAGTGGTTCTGAGGAACCTCCTTTTCCTTAATCCTATTCCCACTCCACCATGGTTGATGGTTTACCAACTGCACTTCCTTCACTTCTGCTCTCAAGCCCTCTCCATCCACCCAGAATATGTACAAAGTTCCCTTTATCCTCACCTTCCATCTCACCAGCTCCCCATTCAGAACATCACTGTCAGGCACAGTTTCCCCTCCCCTTTCAGTGGTCTGAAGGGACCGCTCCCTTCACCACTCTATGGACTGCTTTTCTACCTCCAGCAACCACTTTCCATCTTATGGCACTTTCCCAAATGAAGAATCGGAACACCTGACTATCACCTCCCCCTCTCTTCCCCACCATCCAAAGACCCAAATAATCTTTCCAGGTGAAGCAGTGATTCATTTGTATCTCTTTCAATATAGTATACAGCCTTGAGCACTCATGAGCAGATTGGGTAATTTAGTGATGAGAAAGAGGGACCTTCTGGTTCGTTCACCATCCCACTCCCAATCTGACCTCTCTCTAACCAGGTGATTATACCTCTCTGGGATGAGCATTCCAAATATACAACATTAAACAGTATAGAACAATATAGGCCCTTCGGCCCACACTGTTGTGCTGACCTATGTAATCTCACCTTTCCCAAACTCACACCCTTAACTCTCCTTTTTTCTTACACTCAAGTGCGTATCTAAGAATTTTTGAGCCTATTGTACCACCTCACCACTACTCAAGCAATGCATTTTGAGTAAAAAAAATACTTAAGACATCTCGCCTAAACTTTCCTCCACTCACCTTTTACAGGTGACTTCCGAAATTTAGATTGTTGCCCTGAGAAAAAAGTGCTGACTGTCGACCCTATCTACACCTCTCACAATCTTGTGTCTCTCTGTTAAATCACCTTTCATTCTTAGTCGCTTCAAAAGAGATAAGCCCTAGCTCAGTTAACCTGCCCATTGGTCAGAAGATGCATTTTCCAATCCAGGTAACATCCTCCTCGGCACCCTCGCTTAAGCATTTATGTCCTTTGTGTAATGAGGTGACCAGAACTGAATACTCATCTCTAATTGGCTCTTTCACCTCACACTTCTAGCATCAATTACTTGCTCTCTGTTCTTCTGGTACATCAGATTTCTTTAATCGTTTCCCATAATGTACACGTCTCCCAGGCAAATCTTCAACCCCCTCCCCCCACTCTCAGCCGCACCAACGCCACTGGTGTTGTTCAGTCTCTCACTCTATTGCAGACCTTGCCATTTGTTCCGACTGCCCACCCCTCCCTCCCTTGTATCTGAAACATAAACTGGATCAATTTCTCACTTTTCTCAGTTCTAATGAAGGGTTACTAACCTAAATCATCAATTTCATTAACCCTCTCCATAAATGCTGGCTGACGTAAGGAGCTCCACATTTTTCTTTTATTTCAGGCTTTAAGCCTCCATGGTGTTTTGTTGTCAGCTCCTGTGGGGCATTGAAAGGATCCTCCATCTGTGGAGGAGGCAGGGGAGGAGGGATCCAGAATGAGGGCATATAATCTCACTACAAGGGTCACCTCACTTTAGACCAAAGTGAGGACAGGCGATGACCTTTTGCTATCCCATTCAACCCTGAAAATAATGAAGCATATTTGAAATGGAGATAAACTCCACAGCTTTAGGCTGGGTTAAGGATAATGGAAAGTGTGGCTGGGACTAAAATCACAGCAGTCGCAATTGAGACAGGTTTGATAGATTTATGATCCACTTCACACATCACTTATCTTCCTGAACTGTGTTTTACTGGATCATTTCTGCCCTCACCAATGCATTTGGTATTGTTTTCTCATCAGTACTTCTGTTGTTTGATAAGATAATGGAGATACACAGCAAGGCAAGCAGCATTAGTGAAGAGAGAAACAGCCCTACATTTCCAGCTCTGTCATTTGATCAGAGGTAATCAACAGGAAATGTTAACTTAGTTCTCTCCACAGAGGCTGCTCTACCTGTCGAGTAGCATTCTCCATTTATTCTCTATTCTCTGTGAACATCATCATGACCCTCACTTTAATCCAGTTTATTGAACCCATATCTGCATGTGTAGCTGGATCTGCATCTTAATATTGGTTTCTTGTTCCTCAGCACAACTGGGCTTACAGGATACCATCTGTTCCTAGGTCACTCCGGATCCCCAGCTGTCCCCGGATCCCTCCAGATTCCCACCTGTCCCCAGATCCCTCCAAATCCCCAGCTGTCCCCAGATCCCTCCAGATCCCCAGCTGTCCCCAGATCCCACCAGATCCCCAGCTGTCCCCAGATCCCCAACAGTTCCTGGATAATCAGATCCCCAGCATCACTGTATCACTGGATCCCGAGCTGCTCTTGGATTACTGAATATCTAATTGCCTACCAGATCACTGAATTCCCCAATCAACCAACCACCAGCTGCCCCTGGATCACTGGATCCCCAGCTGCCCTTGGATCAGCAGATCCCCAGATCACTGGATTCCCGATCACCAACCACCAGCTGGATCCCCAGCAGTATGTAAGTAATGTTGCTAGATTAAGACACTGTCACCTTTACTATCACTTTAAATTTGCCAGTCAGACTCAAACTGAGAGCAGGAGATTTATTTGAGTAGCAGTCTTTAAGGTTGGCCACCTGTAACTCATCCACCAGGGATCTAGAAATCCATCCTCCATTTTCCCACTTTGCATAAATGAAGCACAAAAAGCTGGATTTGGTGAATGTACTTCCTTCAGAAGAGGCTGCTGGACCTTGAGTGGGCTCACTGGGTGGGGGAAGATGGTGAGGATGACAAGGGAGAAAGTGAACAGGGTCACAGGGGCAGCAGAGATAGTTGGAGTCGCAGTGACAAGGAGAGGGTGCGCTGATTCTTCATGGGAGAAAGTGAACAGGGTCACAGGGGCAGCAGAGATAGTTGGAGTCGCAGTGACAAGGAGAGGGTGCGCTGATTCTTCATGGGAGAAAGTGAACAGGGTCACAGGGGCAGCAGAGATAGTTGGAGTTGCAGTGACAAGGAGAGGGTGCGCTGATTCTTCATGGGAGAAAGTGAACAGGGTCACGGGGCAGCAGAGATAGTTGGAGTCGCAGTGACAAGGAGAGGGTGCGCTGATTCTTCATGGGAGAAAGTGAACAGGGTCACGGGGCAGCAGAGATAGTTGGAGTCGCAGTGACAAGGAGAGGGTGCGCTGATTCTTCATGGGAGAAAGTGAACAGGGTCACAGGGGCAGCAGAGATAGTTGGAGTTGCAGTGACAAGGAGAGGGTGCGCTGATTCTTCATGGGAGAAAGTGAACAGGGTCACGGGGCAGCAGAGATAGTTGGAGTTGCAGAGACAAGGAGAGGGTGCGCTGATTCTTCATGGGAGAAAGTGAACAGGGTCACGGGGCAGCAGAGATAGTTGGAGTCGCAGTGACAAGGAGAGGGTGCGTGATTCTTCATGGGATAAAGTGAACAGGGTCACAGGGGCAGCAGAGATAGTTGGAGTCGCAGTGACAAGGAGAGGGTGCGCTGATTCTTCATGGGAGAAAGTGAACAGGGTCACGGGGCAGCAGAGATAGTTGGAGTCGCAGTGACAAGGAGAGGGTGTGCTGATTCTTCATGGGAGAAAGTGAACAGGGTCACAGGGGAAGCAGAGATAGTTGGAGTCGCAGTGACAAGGAGAGGGTGCGCTGATTCTTCATGGGAGAAAGTGAACAGGGTCACGGGGGCAGCAGAGATAGTTGGAGTCGCAGTGACAAGGAGAGGGTGCGCTGATTCTTCATGGGAGAAAGTGAACAGGGTCACGGGGCAGCAGAGATAGTTGGAGTCGCAGTGACAAGGAGAGGGTGCGCTGATTCTTCATGGGAGAAAGTGAACAGGGTCACGGGGCAGCAGAGATAGTTGGAGTCGCAGTGACAAGGAGAGGATGCGCTGATTCTTCATGGGAGAAAGTGAACAGGGTCACGGGGCAGCAGAGATAGTTGGAGTCGCAGTGACAAGGAGAGGATGCGCTGATTCTTCATGGGAGAAAGTGAACAGGGTCACGGGGGCAGCAGAGATAGTTGGAGTCGCAGTGACAAGGAGAGGATGCGCTGATTCTTCATGGGAGAAAGTGAACAGGGTCACGGGGCAGCAGAGATAGTTGGAGTCGCAGTGACAAGGAGAGGGTGCGCTGATTCTTCATGGGAGAAAGTGAACAGGGTCACAGAGGCAGCAGAGATAGTTGGAGTCACAGTGACAAGGAGAGGGTGCGCTGATTCTTCATGGGAGAAAGTGAACAGGGTCACAGGGGCAGCAGAGATAGTTGGAGTCGCAGTGACAAGGAGAGGGTGCGCTGATTCTTCATGGGAGAAAGTGAACAGGGTCACAGGGGCAGCAGAGATAGTTGGAGTCGCAGTGACAAGGAGAGGATGCGCTGATTCTTCATGGGAGAAAGTGAACAGGGTCACGGGGCAGCAGAGATAGTTGGAGTCGCAGTGACAAGGAGAGGATGCGCTGATTCTTCATGGGAGAAAGTGAACTGGGTCACGGGGCAGCAGAGATAGTTGGAGTCGCAGTGACAAGGAGAGGATGCGCTGATTCTTCATGGGAGAAAGTGAACAGGGTCACGGGGGCAGCAGAGATAGTTGGAGTCGCAGTGACAAGGAGAGGATGCGCTGATTCTTCATGGGAGAAAGTGAACAGGGTCACGGGGCAGCAGAGATAGTTGGAGTCGCAGTGACAAGGAGAGGATGCGCTGATTCTTCATGGGAGAAAGTGAACAGGGTCACGGGGCAGCAGAGATAGTTGGAGTCGCAGTGACAAGGAGAGGGTGCGCTGATTCTTCATGGGAGAAAGTGAACAGGGTCACAGGGGCAGCAGAGATAGTTGGAGTCACAGTGACAAGGAGAGGGTGCGCTGATTCTTCATGGGAGAAAGTGAACAGGGTCACAGGGGCAGCAGAGATAGTTGGAGTCGCAGTGACAAGGAGAGGGTGCGCTGATTCTTCATGGGAGAAAGTGAACAGGGTCACGGGGCAGCAGAGATAGTTGGAGTCGCAGTGACAAGGAGAGGGTGCGCTGATTCTTCATGGGAGAAAGTGAACAGGGTCACGGGGCAGCAGAGATAGTTGGAGTCGCAGTGACAAGGAGAGGATGCGCTGATTCTTCATGGGAGAAAGTGAACAGGGTCACGGGGCAGCAGAGATAGTTGGAGTCGCAGTGACAAGGAGAGGATGCGCTGATTCTTCATGGGAGAAAGTGAACAGGGTCACGGGGGCAGCAGAGATAGTTGGAGTCGCAGTGACAAGGAGAGGATGCGCTGATTCTTCATGGGAGAAAGTGAACAGGGTCACGGGGCAGCAGAGATAGTTGGAGTCGCAGTGACAAGGAGAGGATGCGCTGATTCTTCATGGGAGAAAGTGAACAGGGTCACGGGGCAGCAGAGATAGTTGGAGTCGCAGTGACAAGGAGAGGATGCGCTGATTCTTCATGGGAGAAAGTGAACAGGGTCACGGGGGCAGCAGAGATAGTTGGAGTCGCAGTGACAAGGAGAGGATGCGCTGATTCTTCATGGGAGAAAGTGAACAGGGTCACGGGGCAGCAGAGATAGTTGGAGTCGCAGTGACAAGGAGAGGATGCGCTGATTCTTCATGGGAGAAAGTGAACAGGGTCACGGGGCAGCAGAGATAGTTGGAGTCGCAGTGACAAGGAGAGGGTGCGCTGATTCTTCATGGGAGAAAGTGAACAGGGTCACGGGGCAGCAGAGATAGTTGGAGTCGCAGTGACAAGGAGAGGGTGCGCTGATTCTTCATGGGAGAAAGTGAACAGGGTCACAGGGGCAGCAGAGATAGTTGGAGTCGCAGTGACAAGGAGAGGGTTCGCTGATTCTTCATGGGAGAAAGTGAACAGGGTCACGGGGCAGCAGAGATAGTTGGAGTCGCAGTGACAAGGAGAGGATGCGCTGATTCTTCATGGGAGAAAGTGAACAGGGTCACGGGGCAGCAGAGATAGTTGGAGTCGCAGTGACAAGGAGAGGGTGCGCTGATTCTTCATGGGAGAAAGTGAACAGGGTCACGGGGCAGCAGAGATAGTTGGAGTCGCAGTGACAAGGAGAGGGTGCGCTGATTCTTCATGGGAGAAAGTGAACAGGGTCACGGGGCAGCAGAGATAGTTGGAGTCGCAGTGACAAGGAGAGGGTGCGCTGATTCTTCATGGGAGAAAGTGAACAGGGTCACGGGGCAGCAGAGATAGTTGGAGTCGCAGTGACAAGGAGAGGGTGCGCTGATTCTTCATGGGAGAAAGTGAACAGGGTCACAGGGGCAGCAGAGATAGTTGGAGTTGCAGTGACAAGGAGAGGGTGCGCTGATTCTTCATGGGAGAAAGTGAACAGGGTCACGGGGCAGCAGAGATAGTTGGAGTTGCAGAGACAAGGAGAGGGTGCGCTGATTCTTCATGGGAGAAAGTGAACAGGGTCACGGGGCAGCAGAGATAGTTGGAGTCGCAGTGACAAGGAGAGGGTGCGTGATTCTTCATGGGATAAAGTGAACAGGGTCACAGGGGCAGCAGAGATAGTTGGAGTCGCAGTGACAAGGAGAGGGTGCGCTGATTCTTCATGGGAGAAAGTGAACAGGGTCACGGGGCAGCAGAGATAGTTGGAGTCGCAGTGACAAGGAGAGGGTGTGCTGATTCTTCATGGGAGAAAGTGAACAGGGTCACAGGGGAAGCAGAGATAGTTGGAGTCGCAGTGACAAGGAGAGGGTGCGCTGATTCTTCATGGGAGAAAGTGAACAGGGTCACAGGGGCAGCAGAGATAGTTGGAGTCGCAGTGACAAGGAGAGGGTGCGCTGATTCTTCATGGGAGAAAGTGAACAGGGTCACGGGGCAGCAGAGATAGTTGGAGTCGCAGTGACAAGGAGAGGGTGCGCTGATTCTTCATGGGAGAAAGTGAACAGGGTCACGGGGGCAGCAGAGATAGTTGGAGTCGCAGTGACAAGGAGAGGGTGCGCTGATTCTTCATGGGAGAAAGTGAACAGGGTCACGGGGCAGCAGAGATAGTTGGAGTCGCAGTGACAAGGAGAGGGTGCGCTGATTCTTCATGGGAGAAAGTGAACAGGGTCACGGGGCAGCAGAGATAGTTGGAGTCGCAGTGACAAGGAGAGGATGCGCTGATTCTTCATGGGAGAAAGTGAACAGGGTCACGGGGCAGCAGAGATAGTTGGAGTCGCAGTGACAAGGAGAGGGTGCGCTGATTCTTCATGGGAGAAAGTGAACAGGGTCACGGGGCAGCAGAGATAGTTGGAGTCGCAGTGACAAGGAGAGGGTGCGCTGATTCTTCATGGGAGAAAGTGAACAGGGTCACGGGGCAGCAGAGATAGTTGGAGTCGCAGTGACAAGGAGAGGGTGCGCTGATTCTTCATGGGAGAAAGTGAACAGGGTCACGGGGCAGCAGAGATAGTTGGAGTCGCAGTGACAAGGAGAGGGTGCGCTGATTCTTCATGGGAGAAAGTGAACAGGGTCACAGGGGCAGCAGAGATAGTTGGAGTTGCAGTGACAAGGAGAGGGTGCGCTGATTCTTCATGGGATAAAGTGAACAGGGTCACGGGGCAGCAGAGATAGTTGGAGTTGCAGAGACAAGGAGAGGGTGCGCTGATTCTTCATGGGAGAAAGTGAACAGGGTCACGGGGCAGCAGAGATAGTTGGAGTCGCAGTGACAAGGAGAGGGTGCGTGATTCTTCATGGGATAAAGTGAACAGGGTCACAGGGGCAGCAGAGATAGTTGGAGTCGCAGTGACAAGGAGAGGGTGCGCTGATTCTTCATGGGAGAAAGTGAACAGGGTCACGGGGCAGCAGAGATAGTTGGAGTCGCAGTGACAAGGAGAGGGTGTGCTGATTCTTCATGGGAGAAAGTGAACAGGGTCACAGGGGAAGCAGAGATAGTTGGAGTCGCAGTGACAAGGAGAGGGTGCGCTGATTCTTCATGGGAGAAAGTGAACAGGGTCACAGGGGCAGCAGAGATAGTTGGAGTCGCAGTGACAAGGAGAGGGTGCGCTGATTCTTCATGGGAGAAAGTGAACAGGGTCACGGGGCAGCAGAGATAGTTGGAGTCGCAGTGACAAGGAGAGGGTGCGCTGATTCTTCATGGGAGAAAGTGAACAGGGTCACGGGGGCAGCAGAGATAGTTGGAGTCGCAGTGACAAGGAGAGGGTGCGCTGATTCTTCATGGGAGAAAGTGAACAGGGTCACGGGGCAGCAGAGATAGTTGGAGTCGCAGTGACAAGGAGAGGGTGCGCTGATTCTTCATGGGAGAAAGTGAACAGGGTCACGGGGCAGCAGAGATAGTTGGAGTCGCAGTGACAAGGAGAGGATGCGCTGATTCTTCATGGGAGAAAGTGAACAGGGTCACGGGGCAGCAGAGATAGTTGGAGTCGCAGTGACAAGGAGAGGATGCGCTGATTCTTCATGGGAGAAAGTGAACAGGGTCACAGGGGCAGCAGAGATAGTTGGAGTTGCAGTGACAAGGAGAGGGTGCGCTGATTCTTCATGGGAGAAAGTGAACAGGGTCACGGGGCAGCAGAGATAGTTGGAGTTGCAGAGACAAGGAGAGGGTGCGCTGATTCTTCATGGGAGAAAGTGAACAGGGTCACGGGGCAGCAGAGATAGTTGGAGTCGCAGTGACAAGGAGAGGGTGCGTGATTCTTCATGGGATAAAGTGAACAGGGTCACAGGGGCAGCAGAGATAGTTGGAGTCGCAGTGACAAGGAGAGGGTGCGCTGATTCTTCATGGGAGAAAGTGAACAGGGTCACGGGGCAGCAGAGATAGTTGGAGTCGCAGTGACAAGGAGAGGGTGTGCTGATTCTTCATGGGAGAAAGTGAACAGGGTCACAGGGGAAGCAGAGATAGTTGGAGTCGCAGTGACAAGGAGAGGGTGCGCTGATTCTTCATGGGAGAAAGTGAACAGGGTCACAGGGGCAGCAGAGATAGTTGGAGTCGCAGTGACAAGGAGAGGGTGCGCTGATTCTTCATGGGAGAAAGTGAACAGGGTCACGGGGCAGCAGAGATAGTTGGAGTCGCAGTGACAAGGAGAGGGTGCGCTGATTCTTCATGGGAGAAAGTGAACAGGGTCACGGGGGCAGCAGAGATAGTTGGAGTCGCAGTGACAAGGAGAGGGTGCGCTGATTCTTCATGGGAGAAAGTGAACAGGGTCACGGGGCAGCAGAGATAGTTGGAGTCGCAGTGACAAGGAGAGGGTGCGCTGATTCTTCATGGGAGAAAGTGAACAGGGTCACGGGGCAGCAGAGATAGTTGGAGTCGCAGTGACAAGGAGAGGATGCGCTGATTCTTCATGGGAGAAAGTGAACAGGGTCACGGGGCAGCAGAGATAGTTGGAGTCGCAGTGACAAGGAGAGGATGCGCTGATTCTTCATGGGAGAAAGTGAACAGGGTCACGGGGCAGCAGAGATAGTTGGAGTCGCAGTGACAAGGAGAGGGTGCGCTGATTCTTCATGGGAGAAAGTGAACAGGGTCACAGAGGCAGCAGAGATAGTTGGAGTCACAGTGACAAGGAGAGGGTGCGCTGATTCTTCATGGGAGAAAGTGAACAGGGTCACAGGGGCAGCAGAGATAGTTGGAGTCGCAGTGACAAGGAGAGGGTGCGCTGATTCTTCATGGGAGAAAGTGAACAGGGTCACAGGGGCAGCAGAGATAGTTGGAGTCGCAGTGACAAGGAGAGGATGCGCTGATTCTTCATGGGAGAAAGTGAACAGGGTCACGGGGCAGCAGAGATAGTTGGAGTCGCAGTGACAAGGAGAGGATGCGCTGATTCTTCATGGGAGAAAGTGAACAGGGTCACGGGGCAGCAGAGATAGTTGGAGTCGCAGTGACAAGGAGAGGATGCGCTGATTCTTCATGGGAGAAAGTGAACAGGGTCACGGGGCAGCAGAGATAGTTGGAGTCGCAGTGACAAGGAGAGGATGCGCTGATTCTTCATGGGAGAAAGTGAACAGGGTCACGGGGCAGCAGAGATAGTTGGAGTCGCAGTGACAAGGAGAGGATGCGCTGATTCTTCATGGGAGAAAGTGAACAGGGTCACGGGGCAGCAGAGATAGTTGGAGTCGCAGTGACAAGGAGAGGGTGCGCTGATTCTTCATGGGAGAAAGTGAACAGGGTCACAGGGGCAGCAGAGATAGTTGGAGTCACAGTGACAAGGAGAGGGTGCGCTGATTCTTCATGGGAGAAAGTGAACAGGGTCACAGGGGCAGCAGAGATAGTTGGAGTCGCAGTGACAAGGAGAGGGTGCGCTGATTCTTCATGGGAGAAAGTGAACAGGGTCACGGGGCAGCAGAGATAGTTGGAGTCGCAGTGACAAGGAGAGGGTGCGCTGATTCTTCATGGGAGAAAGTGAACAGGGTCACGGGGCAGCAGAGATAGTTGGAGTCGCAGTGACAAGGAGAGGATGCGCTGATTCTTCATGGGAGAAAGTGAACAGGGTCACGGGGGCAGCAGAGATAGTTGGAGTCGCAGTGACAAGGAGAGGATGCGCTGATTCTTCATGGGAGAAAGTGAACAGGGTCACGGGGCAGCAGAGATAGTTGAAGTCGCAGTGACAAGGAGAGGGTGCGCTGATTCTTCATGGGAGAAAGTGAACAGGGTCACAGAGGCAGCAGAGATAGTTGGAGTCACAGTGACAAGGAGAGGGTGCGCTGATTCTTCATGGGAGAAAGTGAACAGGGTCACAGGGGCAGCAGAGATAGTTGGAGTCGCAGTGACAAGGAGAGGGTGCGCTGATTCTTCATGGGAGAAAGTGAACAGGGTCACGGGGCAGCAGAGATAGTTGGAGTCGCAGTGACAAGGAGAGGGTGCGCTGATTCTTCATGGGAGAAAGTGAACAGGGTCACGGGGGCAGCAGAGATAGTTGGAGTCGCAGTGAAAAGGAGAGGGTGCGCTGATTCTTCATGGGAGAAAGTGAACAGGGTCACGGGGCAGCAGAGATAGTTGGAGTCGCAGTGACAAGGAGAGGGTGCGCTGATTCTTCATGGGAGAAAGTGAACAGGGTCACGGGGCAGCAGAGATAGTTGGAGTCGCAGTGACAAGGAGAGGATGCGCTGATTCTTCATGGGAGAAAGTGAACAGGGTCACGGGGCAGCAGAGATAGTTGGAGTCGCAGTGACAAGGAGAGGATGCGCTGATTCTTCATGGGAGAAAGTGAACAGGGTCACGGGGCAGCAGAGATAGTTGGAGTCGCAGTGACAAGGAGAGGGTGCGCTGATTCTTCATGGGAGAAAGTGAACAGGGTCACAGAGGCAGCAGAGATAGTTGGAGTCACAGTGACAAGGAGAGGGTGCGCTGATTCTTCATGGGAGAAAGTGAACAGGGTCACAGGGGCAGCAGAGATAGTTGGAGTCGCAGTGACAAGGAGAGGGTGCGCTGATTCTTCATGGGAGAAAGTGAACAGGGTCACAGGGGCAGCAGAGATAGTTGGAGTCGCAGTGACAAGGAGAGGATGCGCTGATTCTTCATGGGAGAAAGTGAACAGGGTCACGGGGCAGCAGAGATAGTTGGAGTCGCAGTGACAAGGAGAGGATGCGCTGATTCTTCATGGGAGAAAGTGAACTGGGTCACGGGGCAGCAGAGATAGTTGGAGTCGCAGTGACAAGGAGAGGATGCGCTGATTCTTCATGGGAGAAAGTGAACAGGGTCACGGGGGCAGCAGAGATAGTTGGAGTCGCAGTGACAAGGAGAGGATGCGCTGATTCTTCATGGGAGAAAGTGAACAGGGTCACGGGGCAGCAGAGATAGTTGGAGTCGCAGTGACAAGGAGAGGATGCGCTGATTCTTCATGGGAGAAAGTGAACAGGGTCACGGGGCAGCAGAGATAGTTGGAGTCGCAGTGACAAGGAGAGGGTGCGCTGATTCTTCATGGGAGAAAGTGAACAGGGTCACAGGGGCAGCAGAGATAGTTGGAGTCACAGTGACAAGGAGAGGGTGCGCTGATTCTTCATGGGAGAAAGTGAACAGGGTCACAGGGGCAGCAGAGATAGTTGGAGTCGCAGTGACAAGGAGAGGGTGCGCTGATTCTTCATGGGAGAAAGTGAACAGGGTCACGGGGCAGCAGAGATAGTTGGAGTCGCAGTGACAAGGAGAGGGTGCGCTGATTCTTCATGGGAGAAAGTGAACAGGGTCACGGGGCAGCAGAGATAGTTGGAGTCGCAGTGACAAGGAGAGGATGCGCTGATTCTTCATGGGAGAAAGTGAACAGGGTCACGGGGGCAGCAGAGATAGTTGGAGTCGCAGTGACAAGGAGAGGATGCGCTGATTCTTCATGGGAGAAAGTGAACAGGGTCACGGGGCAGCAGAGATAGTTGGAGTCGCAGTGACAAGGAGAGGGTGCGCTGATTCTTCATGGGAGAAAGTGAACAGGGTCACAGAGGCAGCAGAGATAGTTGGAGTCACAGTGACAAGGAGAGGGTGCGCTGATTCTTCATGGGAGAAAGTGAACAGGGTCACAGGGGCAGCAGAGATAGTTGGAGTCGCAGTGACAAGGAGAGGGTGCGCTGATTCTTCATGGGAGAAAGTGAACAGGGTCACAGGGGCAGCAGAGATAGTTGGAGTCGCAGTGACAAGGAGAGGATGCGCTGATTCTTCATGGGAGAAAGTGAACAGGGTCACGGGGCAGCAGAGATAGTTGGAGTCGCAGTGACAAGGAGAGGATGCGCTGATTCTTCATGGGAGAAAGTGAACTGGGTCACGGGGCAGCAGAGATAGTTGGAGTCGCAGTGACAAGGAGAGGATGCGCTGATTCTTCATGGGAGAAAGTAAACAGGGTCACGGGGGCAGCAGAGATAGTTGGAGTCGCAGTGACAAGGAGAGGATGCGCTGATTCTTCATGGGAGAAAGTGAACAGGGTCACGGGGCAGCAGAGATAGTTGGAGTCGCAGTGACAAGGAGAGGATGCGCTGATTCTTCATGGGAGAAAGTGAACAGGGTCACGGGGCAGCAGAGATAGTTGGAGTCGCAGTGACAAGGAGAGGGTGCGCTGATTCTTCATGGGAGAAAGTGAACAGGGTCACAGGGGCAGCAGAGATAGTTGGAGTCACAGTGACAAGGAGAGGGTGCGCTGATTCTTCATGGGAGAAAGTGAACAGGGTCACAGGGGCAGCAGAGATAGTTGGAGTCGCAGTGACAAGGAGAGGGTGCGCTGATTCTTCATGGGAGAAAGTGAACAGGGTCACGGGGCAGCAGAGATAGTTGGAGTCGCAGTGACAAGGAGAGGGTGCGCTGATTCTTCATGGGAGAAAGTGAACAGGGTCACGGGGCAGCAGAGATAGTTGGAGTCGCAGTGACAAGGAGAGGATGCGCAGATTCTTCATGGGAGAAAGTGAACAGGGTCACGGGGGCAGCAGAGATAGTTGGAGTCGCAGTGACAAGGAGAGGATGCGCTGATTCTTCATGGGAGAAATTGAACAGGGTCACAGGGGCAGCAGAGATAGTTGGAGTCGCAGTGACAAGGAGAGGGTGCGCTGATTCTTCATGGGAGAAAGTGAACAGGGTCACAGAGGCAGCAGAGATAGTTGGAGTCACAGTGACAAGGAGAGGGTGCGCTGATTCTTCATGGGAGAAAGTGAACAGGGTCACAGGGGCAGCAGAGATAGTTGGAGTCGCAGTGACAAGGAGAGGGTGCGCTGATTCTTCATGGGAGAAAGTGAACAGGGTCACAGGGGCAGCAGAGATAGTTGGAGTCGCAGTGACAAGGAGAGGATGCGCTGATTCTTTAATGGGAGAAAGTGAACAGGGTCACGGGGCAGCAGAGATAGTTGGAGTCGCAGTGACAAGGAGAGGATGCGCTGATTCTTCATGGGAGAAAGTGAACTGGGTCACGGGGCAGCAGAGATAGTTGGAGTCGCAGTGACAAGGAGAGGATGCGCTGATTCTTCATGGGAGAAAGTGAACAGGGTCACGGGGCAGCAGAGATAGTTGGAGTCGCAGTGACAAGGAGAGGATGCGCTGATTCTTCATGGGAGAAAGTGAACAGGGTCACGGGGGCAGCAGAGATAGTTGGAGTCGCAGTGACAAGGAGAGGATGCGCTGATTCTTCATGGGAGAAAGTGAACAGGGTCACGGGGCAGCAGAGATAGTTGGAGTCGCAGTGACAAGGAGAGGATGCGCTGATTCTTCATGGGAGAAAGTGAACAGGGTCACGGGGCAGCAGAGATAGTTGGAGTCGCAGTGACAAGGAGAGGGTGCGCTGATTCTTCATGGGAGAAAGTGAACAGGGTCACGGGGCAGCAGAGATAGTTGGAGTCGCAGTGACAAGGAGAGGGTGCACTGATTCTTCATGGGAGAAAGTGAACAGGGTCACAGGGGCAGCAGAGATAGTTGGAGTCGCAGTGACAAGGAGAGGGTTCGCTGATTCTTCATGGGAGAAAGTGAACAGGGTCACGGGGCAGCAGAGATAGTTGGAGTCGCAGTGACAAGGAGAGGATGCGCTGATTCTTCATGGGAGAAAGTGAACAGGGTCACGGGGCAGCAGAGATAGTTGGAGTCGCAGTGACAAGGAGAGGGTGCGCTGATTCTTCATGGGAGAAAGTGAACAGGGTCACGGGGCAGCAGAGATAGTTGGAGTCGCAGTGACAAGGAGATGGTGCGCTGATTCTTCATGCTCTGAATCATAAAAAGGCACGTTGCTCTTCTGATTCCAGGATCCTTTCACCAGACACTGTTGATGAGGTGTAATGGTTTGGAGGAGGATAGGGTAGTGAGAAAACTTCCTCTCCTAGTCTTCTGTATCATCTGGCTCAGAAATCCATCGGTTCATTCCATCGTAAAGCCGAGCAAACCCACCCCTCAGAGGCAAGGGAAGCCAATCGTTGTCAAGAAGGGAACAACATCTACCTGTGGCTCCATCAACATATGGCTCCTTGGGGCCAGTCTGTCCAATTGTGGTCATGGTGGGCAGCGGGGGAGCAAGAATCTTCTCCTACATGAGGGCAAACAGCATAGAGGTGGTTATTGTATCAGGATACACACTGCACAGTCATCAGCAAATGTAGGAAAAATGGGGGATGCCGGGGACACAGGATCTGTATACAGCACCAGGGATACAGTGACTATACGGCACAAGTCACGCAGGCACAATACGCAGCGCCAAAGACATAGTAACCATACATGACATTGGGGACACAGTGACCCTACATGGTACCTGATACCCAGGGACTTAGGCATGGGTCTGCATATGGTACTAGATCTATGCACAGTACCAGAATGCACATGACACCGTCCTGGGGTGGACAAGCCCTGCCTCTGCAATGCAAACTGTGTGGCTGGTTGGTGAGCCTCTGAATGCCATACTCAGAATGATCAGGGTTGCTTGCTCTGCCCTATTCATCACAGCAGACATTGGCTAACCGGGACCCTCTCCCAGATAATCTCAGCTCAGCTGAGTGAACTTGACATGATCCAGAGGTCATGTCTGGGATGCTGCGCTTTTTGTGTGTCAGTGAAGGTTGGGCATCCTCAGTACTGCAACACTAACAGGACCAGTAAGTCAATGAATAAATCCCTCCATTAAACCAAGTTTCCAAGTGTGGCGTCGTACCTGGGCGATTGCTGGAGGAGTTGCTGGCCTCTTTCTGGCTTCCCGTCCTGCCAGCCGGTAGTGAGCCTTGCAATAGAATTTTCCTGCAAAATAACAGAACTTGGTTAAACCATATCATGGCTAGTGGCCTGCAAACATGGATATCACCGTACATACAGCAGGCACAGTGCAGTAAGTAAGCAGTACAAGTGTGCAGTCACTGGCTACTGGGAAATAATCACCGCAGAGTAATCAAGTAATAATCACCTCAATGTAACCCAGTGGTTTTCAAAATTTTTCTTTCAACTCACATACCATCTTAAGTAATCCCTATGCCATTGGTGCTCTGTGATTAATAAGGAATTACTTAAAGTGGTGTGTGAGTTGACGTATGATACAATATAACTGGACACACAGGCTATACACTACACCTCAAAAGTTAAATAAATGGGACCCAACAGTATCTGACAGATGTTTTTGTTGTAAAAAAGAAATGAGAACAACAATTTATGCAATCTGGACGTGTGAGAAAGTGAAAAAATTTTGGGAAGATCTAAACCAGATATTAAATAAAATCACAGAAAGCAATAAACCCAGAGACCAAAAAACCCAGAGATCTTCCTCCTAAGTAACATAAAAAACAAAGAATTTGGACTTGATTTGGATGGTGCACAAAAAAGATTTGTTGGGATAGCCCTAGCCGTAGCAAAAAAAAATGTATTATGTCAGCCTGGAAATTAGAAAGATAACTTGAGAATACAACAATGGTATATAGAAATGAATAAATGTATTCCATTAGAAAAAATAACATATAATTTAAGAAATAATATTACAATATTTGAACAAATATGGGAGCCATACATGAAACACAATAGAGAAAACCTACCGGGGACATCTACCACCTAAAATGACAGAAGGAGAAGGAAATGAAAAGAATTGACTCAGTGGAATTTCTTGTTTATTTTTATTGAGTGACAACATTGTTTGACGGGTTTAATGTATCTTAGATTCTGTACTTTAAATGAATGGGAGGGGAGATGGGGAGGGTGGGATGGGAAGGGGGGGGGGGAGAAAACGACACTGTATATATTTGAAAAGAAAAATGTATGTATCTTGATCAATGTGGTTTATAGTGTGAAAAATAAAAATTTTTAAAAAAAGGTGGTGTGTGAGTGGGATAAAAAGGTTGAGAACCATTGCTCTAAACCCAATTGTTACTGAAATATTTTGTTTGAGGTAAAATTGTCATTGGCCCAATTCTTTTGGAGTTCTGAAACTCTGCACATAACGGGTCAATTAGGGACGATTAAAACAGTAGTAAATCACGAAAATCCATAGACACCGTGGTGGAAGTAAAAACACAAAATACTGGAGAATCTCAGTGGGTCAAACAGCGTCCTTTATGGAGCAAAGGTAGAAATACATAACTGTGGCGGCTCACCACTAGGCAGGCGAACCGGCCCCGCTTGTAAGCCATGCGGCAGGGCAGCCAGCCAAAATGGCGCCGTGGTGGGGTGTTCCCTTCCTCCCAGCCAGGGGCTCAGAAGCCCGTGCTGGGGGACGACGTGACACCCAGGTGACGTCAGCGCCCTCCAGCGCGGTTCTCAGCCAGGTCCGGGCTAGGATTATAAGTACAGCCAAGCAGCCTGCAATAAACTAGTCTGCTCATTGACCTCAACCCGTCTGGTTGTGTGTGTTATTGCAGGAGCAGTGTAGCCGCCGCTACAATTGGTGACCACGACTGGTTCAAACGTCTTTGAACCTATCATGAGCGAGCCTGGAATCAGCGCTATAGCCGTGAAACTGCCTGAATTCTGGGTTCAGGAGCCGGAGACCTGGTTCAGCAACGCAGAGGCTCAGTTTCACCTCCACCAGATTTCGTCTGACACAACCAAATTCTACCATGTGGTCGCTGCCCTGGACCAGGCCACCACAGCTACATGCTGCACCTCGTTCAGCATCCACCTGCCGAAGATCAATACGAGACCATCAAGCGAGTGCTTACCGGATCCCTCGGTCTATCCAGACACCAGCATGCTGCTCGGATGCTGCACCTCGACACCCTGGGTGATATCTCCCCAATGGAGCTGATGGACAAGATGCTCGCACTCATGGGTGAGCACACCAACTGCCCACTCTTACAGCGCATTCTCCTCGACCATATGCCCAGGTCCAGGAAAGCTTCACCGACCCGAGAAAGGTCGCCCAGAAGGCACAATTTCCGGAGTGCTCAGAGGTCCAGAAGGTCACGAAGCATGGGTACGACCACGCCAAGCCCGCCCCTAGCACTGCGGTAGAGCATCCGACCCCTGCAGGGGCCCCCAAGAGCATAACCAAGGCCACAGCATCTGCTCCAGGCCTCTGCTTCTAACACCAGCGCTGGGGAGCTAAGGCTCAGAAGTGTCGTCAGGCCTGCTCGTTCCAGGGAAACGACCAGGCCGGCCGCTGTTAATGGCTGCGGCGGCTGGCCAAGGACACAGCTTCCTCTACCTGCGGGACTCAGTCAGCGGTCGGCGGCTCCTCACTGACACTGGAGCCCAGATCAGCATCAGCCCGGCCACGGCTGTAGAGTCCAGGAACCGACCTTGTAGACCTCCCCTCCGTGCGGCCAACGCAACAGCAATCCGGACGTATGGAGACAAGACAGTCCACTTCCAGATCGGCCAATGAAATTTCGCGTGGAGGTTCTCCGTCTCATCCCTCCCGACTGCCATCCTGAGTGCACACTTCCTCCTCACTCACGGGCTTCTGATGGACATTCGAGGTAGGCGCCTGATGGACGTCCGTACCTTCCAGGCTGTTCTCAACGCCTCCCGCTCGGAGCAACCGCAGATGGCCACGATCAGCACGCCTAGAGACGAGTTCCAGCAAATCCTGGACGAGTTCCCGACGCTCCTCAAGCCACAGTTTTCTGCTGCCTCGCTGCGCCATAGAGTGTTCCACCACATCCTCACCCAGGGCCCACCGGTTCACGCCAAGGCATGCTTGCTTCCGCCTGACAAGCTCCAGGTAGCGAAGGAGGAGTTTTCGCACCTGTTGGAACTGGGTATCATTCGGCGGTCCGACAGTCTGTGAGCCTCACCGCTCCATCTGGTCCCGAAAGCCTCCGGCGGCTGGCGTCCCCGCGGAGACTATCAACGGCTCAACGAGACAACAGTTCTTGACCGTTACACCATCCCTCACATCCAAGACTTTACAGCCAACCTGCATGGTGCGAAGGTTTTCTCCAAGGTTGACCTGGTGCACGGATATCATCAGATCCTGGTGTACCCTGAAGACATACTCAAGACGGCCATCATCACCCCCTTTGGCTTGTACGAATTCCTGCGCATGCCGTTCAGGCTCAAGAACGCCGTTCAGACCTTCCAGCGCCTCATGGATTCTGTGGGCAGGTACTTGGATTTCGTCTTTATTTATTTGGACAACATCCTTGTCGCCAGCAAGGACCGGGAGCAACACAAGGCGCCCTTTTCAGCCTTACCATCAACCCGGCCAAGTGCCAGTTCGGGAAAGAGTCCATGCAGTTCCTGGGCCATACGATCACGGCCGAAGGAACCATGCCCACCGCTGCGAAGGTCGCTGCTATCAAGGAGATCCCACGCCCGGACAGCCTCAAGGGACTGCAGGAGTTCACGGGTATGGTCAACTTTTACAACCGCTTCATCCTGGGAGCTGCGCGCATCATGCAGCCGCTATTTGTCCTCATCGCTGCCAAGCACAAAATGCTCACTTGTAACCCAGAAGCCTGCACCGCATTCGAGGCCACCAAGGACGCCCTCGCGAAGGCCACCATGCTCGCCCACCGACCTGCATATGGCACTCTCTGTTGGTGCCGTCCTGGAGCAGCAGGTGAATGGACATTGAAAGCCGCTGTCATTTTTCAGGCGCCTGTTCCACCCGCCGGAATGCAAATATAGTCCCTTCGACCGTGAGTTACTGGGCATGTACCTGGCGGTGCGGCATTTCCGCTATTTATTTGGAGGGGAGGACTTTTACCATCTTCACCGACCATAAACCCCTCACCCAGGCGCTCGTGATGGCAAAGGATCCCTGGTCGGTCCGCCAGCAGCGTCACCTCTCCTTCGTGTCGGAGTTTACCGCCGACATTCGGCACAAGGCGGGAAAGGACAATGTGGTTGCCGATGCACTCTCGCGACCGGCCATCTGCACGCTGACGCGCGGCCTCGACTTTGACCAGCTCGCTCGGGACCAGAAGTATGATGAGGAGACGAGGGCCTTCAAGACCGCCATCACGGGCCTGCGGTTCCGAGACCTCCCAATTCCGAGTGGTGAAGGTACCATCCTGTGCAATATCTCCATGGGCACTCCATGACCAGTGATTCTCCAGCAGTGGCGCAGGCAGGTCTTCCGTCACATCCTCGACCTTTCACATCCATCCATCAGGTCCACGGTCCAGATGGTTGCAGAATGATTCGTATGGCATGGGCTGTGGAAGCCGATCACGGGCTGGGCCAGAACATACACCCATTGCCAGACGTCCAAGGTGCACAGGCAGACCAGGGCGCCCGTACAGGAGTTCGAGCACGTCCGGGAACAGTTCAGCCACATTCACATGGACATCGTCGGGCCATAAGGGCAACCGTTACCTGTTTACGTTGGTGGACCGCACTATTCGCTGGCCTGAGGTGATTCCGATGCCAGACGCTTCGACTGACTCCTGCTCCCGAGCACTGTTGAATGGTTGGGTCGCCCAGTTCGGCGTCCCGGCTCATCTCACCAGCGATAGGGGCACCCAGTTCACATCTGCCCTGTGGGCACAGCTCACCAACAGGTTGGGGATGCAGCTACACCACACCACGGCCTACCACCCACAGGGCAATGGACTGGTCGAACGTCTGAACCACCACCTTAAGTCGGCTCTCATGGGTCGCCTCACTGGTCCCAACTGGGCAGACGAACTGCCTTGGGTGCTCCTGGGCATCCGCTCCACTCCCAAGGAAGATCTGCAGCCGTCATCTGCTGAGCTTGTCGACAGTGCGCCACTGGCATGACCTGATGAGTTTGTCAACGCACCTCACTATCCCCAGCAGTCGCCACACGAACTACTTCCTCACCTCAGGGCACGCTTGGACTCCTTCGAACGCCCACCACTGCCCAGGCATGGCACCCGCCCGTCTCACGTTCCCGGCGAACTGCTTTCCGCAGAGTATGTTTTCGTTCGGCGGGGTCCGACTGTGGCATCTCTGCAGCGACCGTATGAGGGGCCATACAGGGTCGTACAGCTTTCCAGCTCCACCTTCACGCTGGACATGGGCGGCAGGCAGGAGCTGTTTACCATGGACAGACAGGCTGAAGCCAGCGCACCTCGATCCCACTGAGCCCGTGGTCGTAGCCCAGCCCAAGAAGTGAGGCTGCCCAGCGAAAAAGAGCATTGGCACCGGTTCTGGGAGGGGCTGTGTGGTGGCTTACCACTAGGCATGCGAACCGGCCCCACTTGTAAGCCACGCGGCAGGGCAGCTGGCCAAAATGGCGCCGTCGGGGGTGTTCCCTTCCTCCCAGCACGGGGCTCAAAAGCCCGTGCTAGGGGACCACCTGATGCCCGTGTGACGTCAGCGCCCTCCAGCACGGTTCTCAGACAGGTCCGGGCTGGGAGTATAAATACAGCCCAGCATCCTGGAATAAACTAGTTTGCTCACTGAGCTCTGCCTGTCTGGTTGTGTTCTTTCATGAGCAGTGTAGCTGCCGCTACATAACCAAAATTTCAGGCCTGAGCCATTCATCAAGGCATCTGGGAAAAAGGGGAGAGGGTGGTAAAGGCAGGATACGATTGTGGATGAGGGGAGGGAGGGGACAGCAGCAATGAGGGGGAGGAGGGATGGGTGGGTGAGGGGAAAAGGAAAAGCAAGCAAGTTTAGCAAAATGCAGAGAAATTAATGCACCTGGCTGGAGAGTACCCAGATGGAAGACAAGGTATTGTTCCTCCAATCCGCAGGTGATCAGGGTGGAATAGTACAAAAGGCCTTGGACAGATATGCGAGTCTGGGAGTGTGACTCAGAATTAAAATGGTGGGCTACTGGGAGGTCACTGTGGTTGTGCACTATGTTTTGGCTGAGATATCCAGCTTGTGAAGTGGGACAGGGTGAATGAGTAGGGAGGAATTAATGGGTGAGGGTGGTGGGGTAGGGTGGCGAGCTCAGATTCTCAGCTGACCCCCCCCACTCCCACCTCCCAAACACTGGTGTTCTGGAGAGTCACACAACTGAGATCGTTCACTATCTCAGGCTGACCCAATGACACTGTTGTTAAAAAATGAGTTCTCTTTAGAGTCCTGACCCACTAAAACAAATTAGTTTGTCACCTTCACATTCTCTCCAGTTTTGGCACTGGCCTTACCATTCTCTGGGTTATAGGCGTACGTGGAAAGACGGAGGGTCTCGCCACAATATTCACATTTGAAGCAGCCGCGGTGGAAGAACTTTCCTTCAGCGCTCAGTCGCTCCATCACATAGACCCTCTTCCCACAGAAATAGCAAACATCACTGCCGCCAAACTCTGCAGAGAATTCCTTCCGTTTCATTGATTGCTGCAAGGAAACAAACAAATCATTGCAGGTAAAATTGTAAGGGCAACTTCCAACTGTACCCAGCAGGAAGGACAATCAAAGTCCAGGGACTTTGAGAGCAACAGCTATGGACCAATCAGAAAAATTCTTGCCTCATTAGTGGCTTTAAGTGCTGGTTTTTGCCCAGGAAATCTCAGCTAAGCCCAATGGAGCTGATGTGGCCTGATTATGTATTGCCAGTACAGACGGCTCAAATAGTCTGTGGCTGCCTCAAGTTGACCAAACTATGAATGAAGCTCGACTGTGACCTGATACAGTGAAGGAGGAACTCCAAGGTGTGCTCGGTATTACTCAGCTTTGAAAAATCAGGAGAAACAAACTTTTTGTATTGCTCCAAATCATAAGAAATATGCCTTGTGAAATTTACACAAATCTTGCTGCCGAGATGGAGTGCAGAAACCCAGACTGAATGCAAATCAGCCCCAACCATTGGTGATGTTAACTGAGGTCCTGCCAGTTCTCCTTGATGACCCGTAGTACTCTCTGGTCAGGTTTTAACCTGTAATAATAATCATCGCTAAAGATCCCATTTACCTGGTCGTTAATAACCACTGTCCACTAGACTTGTGGGGTGCAAGCTGACTCCATAAATCCCATTAAAGTGATACAACATAGAATTATCTAGGGAGGCAATGAGGTTTCATGAGATGTATAATCAAGCCTTCTTCACCAGATAAAACAGGGAATTCTGGAAAATCCTCAATTTTAATGAAATACAACTGAGCTGAAGCATGAACTTCCTCTCACAGAAGATCCTTGAACTGCTGTGTGCTTGATGTTTCATGCCTGTACTTCAGATTTACAGCATCTGCAGCATTTTACTTTTGGGTCTTTCTTTGTGACAAGCAGCTGGAGAACCCTGCCCACCACATCCTCTCGCTGAGCTACTCAAGTCTGCTCAGACATTTGGCAGTGGTCAGGCCGCTATGCCACAACATGGTTTCAAGTCCTGGCTTTGGAGCAAGATCTCTGATCGTTGCCCACTCGCTGCAAGTTTGAGGTCAGGAAGTTGTTTTGGCCCCCTGACAGTGCTGAGTTCACCTGGTGGACACTTCATTTATAATGAGTGCATAGTTGAACCTACAGTACAACAATACACAATGGCCTTAGGGGCCTTCTACCAGTGCCTGCCCAACATAAACACATCTCCACCCCATGCAACTCTGAGCACAGTAGCACACTACACAGCACTGTCACCCTCTGCATCCCCTATCACTCTGCACTCCCATACCCTATCCTCACACCAGACCACCTCCATCCATCCTCACCCCACCAGATCCCCTACACCCCATCACCAGACCTTCTGCACCCTATGGGATATGGGGAGAAGGCAGGTAGGTGGAGTTAGGTCATAAATTAGATCAGCCATGATCGTAATGAATGGCGGAGCAGGCTCGATGGGCCATTTTTGGCCTACTCCTGTTCCTACTTCCTATGTTTAACACTCCAGACTGTTACACCTGATCCTCACACCAGACCCCATCCATCCCATCCTCACCCCACTAGACCCTATACCCATCACATACCAATCTATACCCCATCCTCACAGCAGATGCCCCCCCATCCTCACCATACCCTGTACACCATCACATCAGATTCCCTATATCCCACCCTCACATCAGAACTCTACATCCTAATCTCACAAGGGACCCCTTCATCATACTCACCATATCCCTTTACCATAACCTCACCCCCACCACCCTAACCTCACTCCAGATCTCCTACTCCCCATCCTCAAACCACAAACCCCACCAAATCTACAACACCCCATCCTCACTCCAGAATCGTGACCACTATACACCCCCACCAACCTTGCTCTGTCCTGCCCTAGACAGTTTACATTCAATACCTGCCCTTGAACACTGCATTTTAAGAGAAAGCTTACCAGTTCTTTCCTGTATACAGGGGACTTAGTCTGAACTTGCTCCTGAAGTTTTGTGACTATCTGTATGGACCGCTCACTCACTCTCCCAGTGTACCTGTTTACGCACCTCTAATCAATCATAGGTTGGTGGAGAAGAGGAAGGAGAGGGCGAGGGAGAGGAGAGGAGCAGAGCAGAGGAGCAGTGGTTGGAGGGAGAGAGGAATGGGTACATGTATAAGGTGGAGGATTGGACAGAGGGTTTACAAGGGTGTGCAGCAGAAGAGAATCAGATGGAAAAATAGAAGAATGAGAACATTTCAGAACAGTGTTAAATGAATATCAACAGAAAGCACAAAATGATGAATATCTATCTGGTCTCACTGAACCAACATTCCAATACAACATGCATAGCTGATAGCTATTATGAGACATGAAAAAACACTTCAACACCATCCACTGTTAGAATAGGTCATGGGGCTGTATGTATACAATTCACTAGCAAAAGTGCAGAGTTGTGAGAGGTAAAGAGGACTTCAAAACTGGGTAATGTTTTTGTCTTATCACCAGTGTGAATGATGAGAGGATGCTCAGCTGATTTCACCAGGATAGCACACAGCTCAGCGCAAAAAGACCAAGATCAATAATTGCCAGAACATGGAACCTTAGAGGCCTGTAATAGAACAGTGGCAGTGGGCATTATTGTCAAGGCCAGTGTTTACATCCATCCCTACCTGGCCTTGAGAAGATGGTGAACCATTTCACCACCATCACTGCAGTCCTTCTGGAGAAGGTGTGTACATGGCAGTCAGGGAAGGAGTTTCAGGATTCAGATTCAATGATGATATCTTCCCAGGTTGGGATGGTGAGAGGCTTGAAGGGGAGGCTGAGGGTGGCAGCATGGTGACAAATCACCTTGTAATGACTGTGGAATATTGAACAAGGCTTTGGCTAAGTCATGAGACTGTCACACAGGCAGTAACTGCATTGTGTATTCTTGTTTCAGTGAAGTGTTTTCGTCCAGATCAGCAAACATTCACTACAACACACAACATTGAATGTGGTGTTTAGCACGTGTCATGCACAACAGTGTGCGATATTTCACTCGTGTAACCCCAAACACTGTGTTTATTCATTCCATGCTGTTAGGAGGTCACTGGAAGTGGTGATAGTTTGTTTAAAAAGCTGTCAAACCACACTGAGCAGTAGTTATGCTACCACAGAGCCTCACAATACCTGCTGGGGATCACTGGCTGATAGCACAGTGGGGGCCACAGGGTTCTGGTTTTTGACGAATTGTGTATCTGCTGACTTAAACTGAACCTGAGGAACAAAGGGTCATTCATATCAGGGGAAAATGGACAAATCTTCACCACCGCATCAAAGCCACTGGAAGCAGGTGGGTGTGGTGGAGCATGCTAAAGTGTAGCAAGTGGTCACAGAAGAGGAAGGGTAGCATGGAATCCACTGCCCATAGGATTGAGGGATTCCAGACACTGGGACTGACTCAGGCACTGCTCACTTGTACCTCACTGCTGCAAGAAAGGTCATTTCAAACCTATGCCTGTTAGATGCTCCCTCTGCACCAACAAACATTGCCAGAGATCATGCAACATGCTATAGTAAATTTACCTTGAACCTGATCCATCCACTACAAATGGGGCCATGTATTTCAGTTAGAATCATGCACTAAAGTGTCCCATCTAACACTCTTAGGACATGCTTAGCATGTGTGAAGCCTCCTTCAGACTGTCCCATGTAACATTTCCAGGATAGGCTTGACACAGGTTAGGCAGTGTGAAGACTCCTTCCACAAGAGCAGGATAGACTTTGCATGAGCCAAACCTCTGGAAAGGGAAGCAAGGCTATCAATCATCATCTGAAGGAAAGTCCACCTATAGCTTGACAAGACTACAAATCATCCTGCTGACACACCGCTCTGACTGAAGGTTACATTGGGGTGCTCAGCAATAAAATCCAATGATAGATGACCAGGGCTGAAGAATTCGCTGGACCTGGTCTAAACCCACTGATATATAAGGAGGCCTGGGGAAAACAGTGAGGAGAGGTGTGAGTAGGATCAGCTGTCACCACCAAGAGCAGGTGAAGTTAATAATGCCATGCTCTGACATCACCTGTCTGCAACGTAATGGGCCAGGGACAGGCCATGGGAGCATTACAATCGTCTTGGGACAAGCTCGCAATTGCTGCACGTCTCTTCTCTTCGGTCAGAAAAATGAGGAGAGGAAACAGGTGTTAGGCAGTGCAGTGAAGACAGCAACACAGTAAGGTGCAGACACAGAGCAGCACCAAGTATTAGCCACATTGCTTCTGAAGGCAAAGGAAGGAAGAACATCCACTTCAAGTACAGTTCTCCACCAGGGTCTACTTTCACCAGTATTAGACAGAGAATGAACAGCACAGAGCAGGCCTCTGCCAGTGTTTATGCACACTGGCTTCCTGTCAATCAACACAGTTGACATATCAGGGAATAATTCACCTTTACCAAACATCAAGCAGACCCGGGGAGAATGTACAAACTCCTTACAGCCAGCTTCACATAGGTGGGACTAGTGGAGCTCCGCGTAGATCGGTGCGGACTAGAAGGGCTGAGATGGCCTGTTTCCGCACTGTAGATTGTTATATGGTTGTTATATGTTATACCCAAGGCAGGCACTAACCACACCAACCCTTTTCATGCCACACAACTGATTCCTCAATTCTACACATTGCTCCAACTATTCAAACAAAACAAAGCAAAATTAATAAGGTGTAAAGTTGTAACTAGTAAAGAGCTGAGCAATCATAGAATCATACAATGTGGAAATAGGCCCTTGAGCCAAACTCAACCAAAATGTCCCACCCAGAATAGAGTTCAGTTTAACTTCAGCTCACATGTACCCAGGAGAATCCCATGAACATTATCAATGCACCAACATGCCCACCCTCCCTGAAGGCAAGTGGCTGGGTCACTAAACAGGCTTGAGAATAGAGCTGCACATTTACCTGCTTCCAATGAGGAACAGCAGCAAGCTGCATTGCATCTCTTTGTCTGCTGTAGGGATGCTCTTGCGATGAGAGGTTTGGCCGCTGAGAGCAAGCATTGCCAACATCCAGTCAGGAGGGTAGGGATGGGGGAAGCAATAGAATAACATTTGCAAGAAAACAAGGGGCCAAGGTACACAGAATAATGCAAGACAAACAAAAGAAAAAATAAGGGAGAATTAAGACTTGTTTAAAAATGCAATGCGCATGTTTGAAAACATGATGATATGATATTCTGGAGGTGCGTTAACAATAACCTAATATCTGTCAACTGTAACAAGATCTCTGATCCTCAAAGTCTTCCTGAAACAGAATACATTCTCAAATGTTAAATTATCCCAAGGGGATTACTGGAGTTACTTCAAGGTATCTGGGATCACCAAACTCTGACAATACACTGCAGTAAACAAAGGTGTGGAGAAACTTAGCAAGTCACGAGGCATACATAGGAAGCAAAGGGCAGTTTACGTTTCAGGCCTGAGCCCATCATGAGGAGAGAGGACCCGAGGAAAGGCCCAAGCCAGAAATGTCGACTGCCTTATATTTCCTATGGTCTCTTCATGACCTGTACATTTTACTGTCTTTTCATCTGCAATCCCTCAAATATCATTAAAAATTCCACATTCCCACAACCATATCAACTTTACTACACCCCTCACTCATACCAATCTCACCCCCCTCAGAATGCCTGGCCCTCCACTCTCTCTGCACCAATCCGAATCTCACCATAAACCTGCAGACAAGGGTGGTGCTGTTGTGGTCTAGCGCACTGACCTCTATTTGGCCAAAACCAGACAACATCTCTCAGACTTTCCATTTACTTATCCCTCCAACAGCACCCCACTAAAACTCATCACACATCATCTCTGAACTCATCACTTCTGGTCACCTCCCTGGCACGACCTCCAACCATCTTGTTTCCTAACCTTGCACTGCCCTTTTCTACCTCCCATCCAAGATCCACAAACCCAATTGTCCCAACAGACTTATCGTGTCGGTGGGCTCCTGCTCCATTGAACTGATTTCCACTTACCTTGACTCTGTTTTGTCTCCCCGGTCCAGTCCCTCCCCACCTACATATGGGATACTTCATGCGCTCCTTCAACTTCCAGTTCCATGAATTCAATCACCTCATATTTACAACAGATATCCAATCCCTATTCACATGCATTCTCCATACAGAAGGCCTCAAAACCCTTCGTTTCTTTTGACAATAGAACCAACATGTCCCTCTCCACCACCACCCTCTTCCAGCTGGCAGAATTTGTCCTCACCCTCAATAATTTCTCTCTTGACTCATTGCACAAGATGCTACAAGCATACAGGGGCAAGGCCCTTCAACTCTTCCCCTGCTACATCAATGACTACTTTGGTGCTGCCTCATGTACCCATGATGAGCTCATTGATTTAATCTACTTTGCTGCCAACTTCCACCCCAATCTCAAGTTCACTTGCTTCAACTCTAGCAATACTCTCCTTTTCCTCGACCTCTCTGTCCCCATCTCAGGAGACAAACTCAACAGATATCTTCTATAAACTCACAACTCCCACAGCTACCTCAACTACACCTCTTCCCACCCCATCCCCTGTATGGGGATTCCATTCCATTCTCTCACTTGTTCTCCTTCTTCAAACAGCGTGGCTTTCCCTCTACCACCATCAACTCAGCACTCACCCGCATATCCTCTCACATCTGCCCCTGGCCCCCTCTGCCTCTACACAATAAGGATACGATTCCTCATCCTCACCTACCACCCCACCAGCCTCCACTTTCAATGCATCTTCCTCCACCTACTATGTGATCCTACCACCAGACACATATTTCCTTCTCCTCCCCTCTTGGCCTTCCACAGGGACCGCTTCCTCCATGTCTCTCTTGTCCACTTCTCCCCATCCATTGTCTCCTTGAGACCTACCCCTGTGAGTGGAGGATATTACCCACTTGCGCCCACACCTCCTCCCTCACTACCATTCAGGGCCCCAAACAGTAGTTCTAAATGAAGGAACATTTCACTTATGAATCTGCAGGGCTAATCTACTGCATCTGGTGCTCTCACTGTGGACTCCTCTACTGGACGCAGACTGGGATATCGCTTTGTTGAACACCTCGGCTCTGTCCGCCGCAATAGTGTGGATCTATTGAAATGGCCACCCATTTCAATTCTCCATCCTATTCCTTTGCCGACATGTCTGTCCATGGTCTCATGCACTGCTAGACTGAGACCACCCATAAATTGGAAGAACATCTCATCTTCCAACTGGGCACACTCCAACCAGATGCCATTAATATTGACCTCTGGCTTTTGTTAAACCCCACCCCCTTCTTTTCCCATCATCTCTCCATTCCCTGTCTCCTTTCACATAGACATGATAAATTCTACCTAGTCCCTTATCATATCCAACCTTTTGTTAGTCTGGATTCCTCCCCCATTGTTTGAATTCTCAGACTTTCTGATATATCCGGCTTCTGCCTTTTCTGATTTTTCCTTGCAGAAGAGTTCAGGCCTGAACTGAAATGCCAGCAATATATCTTTGCCTCCTATAGATGCTGAATAGACCAGCAGCATTTTGGTGTGTTTACTACAATCACAGCATCTGCAGCCAATACTCCCAGTCTGCCAGGTACACTTCCTACCACTATTGTTTTCCCATAGCCATAGCAATTCCTCGGTCCTCTACTAAGTGGCACGCTGCTGATTCCTCCTTCTTTGCCCATATATTTTCACCAACTCCCAAGTTCCTTACAGCTCTGCATACCTTCTCCAGATATCAGCATCACTGCTGTGACTGTCCCATGCTTGAGACAAAAGGCGGCGATTTCAGCAAAGATCCATCACCACTTCTTACCGACCCAAGTCACGTCTGGTTGGCCCTAGTCTGCTTTCTTTCCCACAACTCCCTTCATACCTTCTGCAGTACTTTCACTACCACTAATCTTTTATCTAACATAATATTAAACACTTCCTAAATATTCTCACCATTTCAAAGTCACCTCCATCTTCTAAATCACATTCAAGAATAATTTTCCTTGCCAAAGTTCCATCGCTAATAATAGAAACCCCTCTCACATTCAATGATCCTTTGCCATTCTGGGTCGTGCGTTATATAAATCCTATTTCCATGTTCTTCAATCAACCTCCTATCTGGAAGCCTTTTCACAATTGATCTATCAAGGTGATCAAGAAAACATGCAGGACGCTTGTTTAGCTGAGATGTCGAGTATAAGAGCAGGGAGGTAACCTTCTCACACTTTGGTCAGGCCACAGCTGGAACATTATGTGCGGTTCTGGTTGACATATTGTTGGAAGGATGTGATAGCTCTAGACAGAGAAGATTCACCAATAGGGACTGATTGAGGTAAAGGGTGAAAAATTTCCCCTCCTCAGAGGGGATAAAGGGCATAAATTTAGGGTAAGAGATTTGGAAGACTTTTTTTCACCCAGAGTTTGCAATCTGGGACAGTTCAGCCTCCCAACACATGCACACACAGACAGCTCAGCCACCCAACACACACAGACAGTTCAGCCTCCCAACACACACAGACCACACACACATACATACACACAGCCTCCCAACGCATGTACACAGACAGTTCAGTCTCCCCACACACACATGGAGAGTTCAGCCTCCCAACACAAAGGACAGTTTAGCCTCTCAATGCATGTGCACACAGACAGTTCAGCCTTCCAATGCACACACATGAAAAGTTCAGCCTCCCTACATATACAGACAGTTCAACCTCCCAACACACGCACAATTCAGCCTCCCATTGCACTCACACACCTTCATGTACATATACACGTGCAAAGGACATAGCCTAAGCACCAGCGGGCACATCTGCTGCGGGCCTGCCTGAGACGTCCTATCCTCTGTGCCAGCTGCTCTAGGAATTGGTGGTGTGAGCTTCTCCCTGCCTCTTCGTCTCCAGCTCAACTTCAACCAGTTGCATTGAGTCATTGTTATTTTGTGTGAGTGAATTCCTTTTTGTCCCTGGTTTTTCCTGCAATATATCTCTCATCATTCTGATAACCAATAATGTCATCACTGGATCCAAAAGACTGTAAAAGGATGCATCTATTGTGCTGGAACCCTGTGTTTGGTTATCACATCAAATTAAAATAAGATATCCTAGCAGAGTCTGCCATAGGAATCTCTGAGAATGTACACCAGAAAAATAACACCCTTCAGGGATAGTACAGGCTATTTTCCTTCCGATGACCATTAGGCAGAAGCCTACAAGTGGAATATTTGAAGAGGCTCTTGTAATTGCACTCCAGTGCAACAGTGTGAAATTGCAAGCTGAGCTTTCACTTGGTTGGAAGTGAATGGAGACATCAGTTTGATGATGAGAGTTAGACATCTCGTACTCAGAACAACAAGTAAGACCATTACAGAAGTGCAGAACTAGAGAGAGATCAGAACATAAATGATGTAATTTTACTATCTCTTGACAGAAGGGAGGTAAAGAGAGTGTAGTTGTAGTCTTTTAATAAGGCAGTGGAGTGGGAAACGGAGTTATAAAGGGATGGAGATTTTAAAAACCTTTACTGGTCATAGATGAGGTGCTAGATGACTGGAGGACACCAAAAGTGGCACCAGCAAGCCCATGCAATTACATTAGTGGGTCAAACGTCAGAGGTTGGGTACCTATTGGAAAAAAATGACAAGGGACAAGATCATCTACGTTTGGGAAGGCAGGAACTGGTCAGGAACAGTCAGCGTGATTCCAAGAAGGATATCCTGTCTCAATAATTTTCTTTTTTGAAGAGATGACTGGAGCATTTGGAAATACCATGAATTCACAAGTGTCTGTGGAAATACTGAAGTCCTTGCTGGTGTGCCAAGAACCAATCACAGAATTAGGGGATGACCAAAAAGGACAGAGATAAGAAAAAAATTCTTCACCCAGAGGATGGCAGATCTTTGGAATTATCTCTCCAAGCATTGCTCAGTCTGTTCTAGGCAGAGATAAATTTTTATAGATAATCAGTGCAGGAAGTATAGATCAGCCATGCACTTACTGAGTTCTGGAGCAATCACAAGGGGCTTAATGGGCTGTTCTTCAAGTCCCTAATGTACGTACCAATTCAACCACCTACCCAATCCCCATTTCCTCTTGCCCCACCCTGACAGCCTCCCATACCATCCAACCCTGCAACCACCAGGCTCTACCTGTCTTTTCAGTGATTGGCTCCACCCACTGCTGTTATCCTCAGTCTTGGACAAGAATTTGTCAGCCTCGGTTTTGATATTCCCCCTCTGGTGCGAGTCTCGCTCCTCCTAAAGTGAGAAACATTTTGTTAAGGGAAGTAAGCGCAAGACTCTTACCTCATGCACATTGCATTATATTAATGACCTCACTCATTTGGACAGTTCTATTTGAATACAATGACGTCCCACCAGATAGACATCTACTCCAGTCCCCAGGCTTTTGTCCTGCTCTATTGTTGTAATAGTGATCTTGCTCAGTACAAGAGGAACCATAGGTGCAGACATTCAATATATTTATTTGCTGAGGAGATCTGCATCATCATATCAGCAGTGGGTTTGTCCTGGAACACCATGATGAGATATGGGAGAAATGTTTATCAAGAGTCTAATAATACTCCCCTGAATCTCACCCAGGCCCTGGTTACAACATTCCCCTGAAATTTTCCCAGACCCTCTTTACAACACTCCACTGAAACTTGCCTGGGCCCTGTTGACAACACTCCCCTGAAACTCACCCAGATCCTGGTTATAACACATGCCTGAAACTTGCCCAAACCCTGGTTACAACATCTCTGCAGGGATGCTGCCTGACCTGCAGACTGTTTCCAGCTTTTCCTGCATCAAAATCCTGTGTTCTGAATTTGTAAGAAATATTGAGACTGAAACTACCCTGTGGCTAGTTTTGAACTTTGTACTACAGTTGGCATTTGATCAGGGAGTTTTATGCAGGGATAAAATGATGCTGGTAGCTGCCTGAAGGAGTTATAAATAGCAGGAGCTGAATGAGGGAAGAGGAGATATCAAACAATGTTGCTGGGATTACGAGATGCAGTATACAAATACTCTGAAAATCCAAAGTAAAAGAGAATGCTAGAATTACCCATCAACTCAGGCAGCAGATGTGAAGAGAGAAAATCAATGTTAAAGGTGACTTCAGTACTGGCCAATCCTTACTTAGTAATACATTATAGTACAGGCCATAATGTTGTGAAGACTACTCCACAATCTAATCAGTCCCTCCCTCGCATTCATAACCCTCTATTTTTCTTACATTTATGTGACCATCTAAGAGACTTTTGAATATTCTTATTGTACCTGTCTCCACCACCACCCTGGCAATGCATTGCAGGCATTTACTGCTCACTATCTAAAAAAAATTTACCTTGACATTTCCCCCAAACTTTCCTCCACTCACCTTAAACAAATGTCTTCTAATATTTGCTATTGGTATTTGAAAAAGGTGCTGGGTGTCCAGCCTATCTATGACCCTCATAACCTCTTTCTAGTTATCTATTTATTTATTTTTAAATTGAATTTCTAAAATTTAGGCATACTGCACAGTAACAGGCCACCTCATTTATACTGAGTTAACCTACGACCCCTGGTATGTTTCAAATGATGGGAGGAAACCAGAGCCCCTAAGGAAAATCCACGCAGACATGAGAAGAACATACAAACTCCTTACAGACAGAATGGGATTCAAATCCCGGTCCCAATTGCTGGTACTGTAACAGCGTTGCGCTAGCCATTACGCTAGCAGTGCTGCCCTCCCCTTACGTACCTCCATTAAATTGCCTCTCATCCTTTGGTGCTCCAAAGGCTCTGTCAACCTTGCTTCATAAGACATGTTCTCCAATCCAGGCAACATCCTGGTAAATCTACTCTGCATCCCCTCTAAAGGATCTACAATGCCCTCCATAGCATTTGGGACAAAGATATTTTTTTCCTTTATTTGCCCCTGTGCTCAAGTTTTAAATTGTAATCAAACAATTCACATTATGGAGGTGTCAATGACTTCTGTTCACAGAAGGTTTCATGAACAGAAATATAAGCTTCACTGCAAGATACAAACCATGGAAAAAGGTGTAGACAGATGAAATAAATTCCTTGAACCAATGCCTGAAAAGGGCGCACAAAATCAGTGATCCGTGGGCGGACTCGAAAGGCCAACATGGCCTGTTTCCGCTCCGTAAATGGTTATATGGTTATGTGGCAAAGTGGTAGATTTTCGAATTGAGTAGTTTGTTTATTGAAAAGAGGGTTGGTGCGAGAACGCAGCCTTGCTTCACGCCATTGTTAATGGAGAAGGGTTCAGAGAGCTCATTGCTGTATCTGACCCGACCTTGTTGGTTTTTGTGCAGTTGGATAACCATGTTGAGGAACTTTGGGGGGCATCCGAGGCGCTCTAGTATTTGCCAAAGCCCTTTCCTGCTCACAGTGTCGAAGGCTTTGGTGAGGTCAACAAAGGTGATGTAGAGTCTTTTGTTTTGTTCTCTGCACTTTTCTTGGAGCTGTCTGAGGGCAAAGACCATGTCAGTAGTTCCTCTGTTTGTGCGAAAGCCGCACTGCGATTCTGGGAGAACATTCTCTGTGACACTAGGTATTATTCTATTTAGGAGAATCCTAGCGAAGATTTTGCCTGCAATGGAGAGCAGCGTGATTCCCCTGCAGTTTGAGCAGTCTGATTTCTCAACTTTGTTTTTGTACAGGGTGATGATGATGGCATCACGAAGGTCCTGAGGCAGCTTTCCTTGGTCCCAGCAGAGCTTGAAAAACTCATGACTACCAGCCCCCCCACATCTCCATCGGGCACACAAAACTCAAAATGGTCAACCAGTTTACCTATCTCGGCTGCACCATTTCATCGGATGCAAGGATCGACAACGAGATAGACAACAGACTCGCCAAGGCAAATAGCGCCTTTGGAAGACTACACAAGAGTCTGGAAAAACAACCACCTGAAGAAACACACAAAGATCAGCGTGTACAGAGCCGTTGTCATACCCACACTCCTGTTCGGCTCCGAATCATGGGTCCTCTATCGGCATCACCTACGGCTCCTTGAACGCTTCCACCAGCGTTGTCTCCACTCCATCCTCAACATTCATTGGAGCGACTTCATCCCTAACATCGAAGTACTCGAGATGGCAGAGCCCGACAGCATCGAATCCACGCTGCTGAAGATCCAACTGCGCTGGGTAGGTCACGTCTCCAGAATGGAGGACCATCGCCTTCCCAAGATCGTGTTATATGGCGAGCTCTCCACTGCCCACCGAGACAGAGGTGCACCAAAGAAGAGGTACAAGGACTGCCTAAAGAAATCTCTTGGTGCCTGCCCCATTGACCACCGCCAGTGGGCTGATATTGCCTCCAATCATGCATCTTGGCACCTCACAGTTCGGTGGGCAGCAACCTCCTTTGAAGAAGACCGCAGAGCCCACCTCACTGACAAAAGACAAAGGAGGAAAAACCCAACACCCAACCCCAACCCACCAATTTTCCCTTGCAACCGCTGCAACCGTGTCTGCCTGTCCCGCATCGGACTTGTCAGCCACAAACGAGCCTGCAGCTCATTACCCCTCCATAAATCTTCGTCCGCGAAGTCAAGCCAAAGAAAGAAAGAAGAAGAGTTTGTTTATGCATCCACATTTGCTCTTGCCATCACTCTTATACAGGTTAATTTTGGACTCATTTGTCCACACAACCTTTTTCCAGAATTTGCAGGCTCTTTTAAATACTTCTTGGCAAACTGTAATCTGGCCATCCTTTCTGAGTCTAACTAGTGGTTTGCATCTTGCAGAATAGCCTCTGCATTTCTGTTCATGAAGTCTTCTGCAGACAGTACTCATTGACACATTCACACCTGCCTCCTGAAGAATGTTTGGTGATTTTTTTGTTATGATGAGAAATCTTCTGTCTTCCTTTGCGGTTACTGAGCTCATCAGTATGCAGTTCTTAAAAATGTTCCAAACAGTTAATTTTGGTACTCCTAAGGTTTAAACAATGTATCTTACAGTTTTATTCTACTTTTTTATCCTTCTATGGCTTTTATTTTTACTTTCATTGGCACCTCTGGTCTTCATCTTGAAAAATAGCAACTATAGGCTCTAAAGGTGATCAAAAGCTTAGAAACAAGCCTAGCTCTTTTATACCTGTACCAATGAAGCAATTAAACATACCTAAGAACTCACAAATACCTGTGACGCCAAATATTCCAAACATGATGGTGCCCTGAAATGAGTAGACTATGTATAAAATGGTCAAACCAAAGTGTATACAAATAAAATCTAGAATGTGCACTTTAATTACGTGAATTGTTTGATTACAAATTTAAAACTGTGGAGCACAGGGGCAAATAAAGGAAAAAAGTGTCATTGCCCCAAACATTATGGAGGGCACTGTACATCCTTCCTGTAATAAGGCGACCAAAACTGAATGCACTACTCCAAGTGTGATCTAACCAAAGTTCTATAGAGCTGCAACTTTACCTTGTGGCTTTTGAATTCAAGGGGATTAATAAAGTCCAGCAGACCATCCTGTCAATTTGCTTGGCAAAATGTGATTCTGAACGTCCAAAAGGCTTGGCTGTACCCAGACAGAAGGCTCATTAGTTTTTCTCCTTTGAAGAAGACCGTAGAGCCCACCTCACTGACAAAAGACAAAGGAGGAAAAACCCAACACCCAACCCCAACCAACCAATTTTCCCTTGCAACCGCTGCAACCGTGTCTGCCTGTCCCGCATCGGACTTGTCAGCCACAAACGAGCCTGCAGCTCATTACCCCTCCATAAATCTTTTAGTAATTTTTCTCCAGTTTCACTGGAAGAGTATGAAAGGATGAGCAGGAGGGATGATTAAACTGACGAGTAGTTTGAAGCTTGTCCCTGCAGGGTGAATATGGGGTTCTTCAAAGCAATCATCCAATCTGCATTTGGTTTCTCCAGCATAGAGGAGCCCTGTCTGTGAATTCCAAATGCAGCATACGAGATTAGGAGTGCAGATGGATGACTGCTTCACCTGGACGGACTGAATCCCCTGGGTGGAGGGAAGGGAAGTGAAAAATACAGGTACTGGGTCACCTGTGCTTTCAAAGAAAAGCGCTGTGAAGAAGGTCAGGCCCTTTGCCCTACATTATCTGTGCTGAACACAAGGCCCAAGTTACACTAAAGCTTTGCTGTTCCCACATGATTTCTCTACACCCTGAATATTCATATTATCTAATATAATGCCCCTAAAATGCTCCTATTGTATCTGCTTTCACCACTACCCCTGGCAGCCTGTTCCAGGCACCCACCATTCGGTGTAATATTTGCCCTGCGCTTCTCCTTTAAACTTAAGCAGCTCAAGGACAGCTTTTTCCCCACTGCCATCAGATTCCTGAATAATCAATGATCCAAAGGCACTGCCTTATTTTTTGTACACTATTATTTTGTTTTATATTTATTGATGTAAGATGGTTTAATGTTTGCTCTATGACGCTGCCACAAAACACCGAATTTCGTGACTTGTTCATGACAATAAATTCTGATTCTGAACTTACACCCCCTCATCTTTAACACATGTCTTTTAGTATGTGACATTTTTACCCTGGGGGAAGATTATAACTGTCCACTCCATCAATGTCTCTCATAATTTTATACATCATCCTATGATGTTCCACAGAAAACAACCTTGAGTTCATCCAACTTCTCCTTGCAGCTCATACCCTCTTAACTAGACAAAATCTTGATAAATTTCCTCTCCCTTTCCAAATCCTTCCGATAATGGGGCAACTAGAATTGCATAGAATACCCCAAGTGCAGCTGAACCAAAAAGTTTATATTGCTGGAATGTGACTTCTTTACTCTAAATGCCTAGACCAATGAAGGCAAACATACCATATGCTTTCTTTACCAATTCATCAACTTATACGAACACCTACAAAACTGGCAGCTCAATCTTCCGGGCTTCTGTTGCTTTAGATGTGAGAGAACAGGGGGAATGAAAGAGGGAGGAGCAGCATTGCTCATCAGGGAAAATATCACAGCAGTGCTTAAGCAGGACAGACCAGAGGGTTTATCTACTGGGGTTATATGGGTGGAACTGAGGAACAGGAAAGGTCTCACCACATTCAGTATTACAGACAAGAATTGGAGGAGCAAATCTGTAGAGAGATAGCAGACAGCTGCAGGAAACATAAGGTCATGATAGTATGGGATTTTAATTTTCCACATATTGACTTGGATTCCCACATTGTAAAAGGGCTGGATGGCTTGGAGTTTGTCAAATGTGTTCAGGAAAGCTTTCTAAATCAATATATACAGCTACAAACCACAGAGAATGCAATACTGGATCTCCTTTGAGAGAGGGAGAGAGGACAGATGACAGAAGTATGTGTAGGGGAATATTTTGGGTCCAGTGATCATAATGCCATTAGTTTCAAGTTAATTATGGAGAAGGATAAGTCCGAGCCTTGGGTTGAGATTCTAAATTGGAGGAAGGCTAATTTTGAGAAAATGAGAATATGTGGATTGGGATAAGTTGTTTTCAGGCAAGGATGTGAGAGTACAGAGTTGGTATGTTCCTGTCAGGATTAAAGGCAAGGTTAGCAGGCATAGGGAACCTTGGTTTTCGAGGGATCAGGTTTGGAAAATGTATAGCAGGTATAGGCAACATGGAGTAAATGAGGTACTTGAGTATAAAAAAATGCAGGAAACACCTCAAGAAAGAAATAGGAAAGCAAAAAAAAGACATGAGGTTGCTAAGGCAGAAAATGTGAACAGAAATCCTAAGGATTTCTACAGGTATATTAAGGTCAAAAGGATAGTAAGAGAAAAAATTGGTCCCCTTGAAGATCACAGTGGTCGGCTTTGTATGGAGCCAAAAGAGATGGAGGAGACCTTAAATGGTTTTCTTTCATCAGTACTTACTCAGGAAACAGGCACAAAGTTGTGGGAAGTAAGAAAAACAAGCAGTTAGGTTATGGAACCTATACTGATTAAAGAGGAGAAAGTGCTTGGTATCTTAGAGCAAATAAGGGTGGATAAATCCTCAGGGCCTGACAATATATTCCCTTGGACCTTGAAGGAGGCTAATGCAGAAATATTTAAAATGTCCTTAGCCACGGGTGTGGTGCTAGAGGATTGGAGGGTAGCCCACATTGTCCTCTTGTTTAAAAAAGGCTCCAAAGTAACCCAGGAAATTATAGGCCAGTGAGTCTGACGTCAGTAGTAGGTAAATTATTGGAAGGTGTTCTAAGAGATCAGACATAGGGATTGTCAGCATGGCTTTATGCGCGGTAGTATGTGTTTAACCAATCTTAAGAGTTTTTCGATGACGTTTCCAGGAAAGTTGACAAAGGAAAGGCTATGGATGTTGTCTACATGGACTTTAATAAGGCATTTGACAAGGTCCCACATAGGAGGTTAGTCAGGAAGGTTCAGATGCGAGGTATTCATGATGAAGTAGTGAACTGGATTCGACAATGGCTAGATGGGAGAAGCCAGACAGTAGTGGCGGATGATGGCTTCTCAGACTGGAGGCCTGTGACTAGTGGTGTGCCTCAGGGACTGGTGCTGGGACCATTGTTGTTTGTCATCTGTTTCAATGATCTGGATGATATTGTGGTAAATTGAATTAGCAAGTTTGCAGATGGCACTAAGATTGGAGGTGTTATGGACATAGAAGAAGGTTTTCAAAGCTTGCAGAGGGATCTAGACCAGCTGAAAAAAATGGGCTGAAAATGACAGATGGAATTTAATGCAGACCAGAGTTAGGTTTTGCCTTTTTAGAAGGACAAACCAAAGAAGGCCATACACGGTGAATGGTGAAGCACTGAGGAATGCGGATTCATAATTCCCTGAAAGTGGCGGCACAGGTGGATAGGATTGTAAGAGAGCTTTTGGCATATTGCACTTCATAAATCAAAGTATTGAGTATAGGAGCTGGGATGTTATGATAAAGTTGTATAAGACATCAGTGAATCCAAATTTGTAGTATTGTGTGCAATTTTGGTCACCTAACTACAGGAAAGATATCAAGAAGATAGAAAGAGTGCAGAGAAGATTTACTAGGATGTGGCCCAGACTTCAGGAACTGAGTTATAGGGAAAGGTTAAACAGGTTAGGATTTTATTTTGTGGAGACTAGAAGAATAAGGAGAAATTTGATAGAGGAATTTAAAATTATGAGGGGGATAGGCAGACTTTTTCCACCGAGGGTAGGTAAGATACAAACCAGAGGACGTGGGTTAAGAGTGAAAGGGAAAAAGTTTAGAGGGAACTACTTCACACAGGGTGGTGGGAGTGTGGGATAAGCTGCCAGCTGAGGTTGTCAATGCGGACTCAATTTTAATATTTAAGAAGAATTGGGACAGGTACATGGATGGGAGAGGTATGGAGGGCTATGGACTGTGTGCAGGTCAGTTGGACTAGACAAAAAAAAATGGTTTAGCACAGACTAAAAGGGCCAAAGGGACCTTCTGTGCTGTTCTATGGTTCTAAGGATTTATAAACCTAAACCCCACCCCCCACCCCCACCCCACCCAGGTCCCTCTGGATATCAATCCGAGCATTGCTGTTAACTGTAAACATTAACCTTTGCATTTAACCTTCCAAAGTTCACTGTTTCTCCGCCTGTATCTGATGTGGGGAAATTGAAAAGGCACAGCGTAGATTCCTGTCAACTAGAGAATGCAGATTTTTTTAAAAAGGCACACCAAAAATACTGATGCAGAGAATCAGATGAGAAGCAGGGAGCAAGTTCCAAGCTCATCCAGTGATTGCTGCATCCAAGAAACTACAGCCTGGTTCCTGACTCACGTTCTATAGAATCCTAAAATATAAAAGCACAGAAACAGATCCATCAACCTGAAGGTAGGTTCCTGATACAAATCCAGTGACCACCAGTGAATGCTCCCATCACTGGCCGTAAGGAGTGTAGACATTAATCTGACATCATCCTTTGAACAGCATCTGTAGGACAGCAATTATCATGTCCAAAGGATCACTGAATGCAGCATCGGTGAGGTCAAGGTTCAGACTAGATAGAGGCTCAAAGGTCACTGTATAAAGTGTTGGGGGAGTCAAGGTCTCTGTATGCAGGGTCAAAGGGGACAGGAATCACAATGTAGTCAGAGGTTTCAGGAGTCTTGCACATGGGGTCAGCGAGGTCAGGAGTCTCTGCACAGACAGTGGGGTTAGGAGTTATACTGTGCACAGGGTGGATAGTTTCAGGAGGACTCTACAACAGTAAGATCAGGGTTCATTATTCACAGGGTCAATGGAATCAGGTGTCACTCTGCACACAAGGTCAGTGGGGTCAGGGGTCACCATCTAAACAGGCCAAATGTAGTCAGGGGTCACCCTGTACAAGGTTGAGTGGGATCAGAACAACCATGAATTAGATCATTTAGGAAAGGGATCTCTCTCTCTCTATACATAGAGTGAGAGTCAGTAGGGATACCCTAGCACACTGGGTGAGACGGGGTCAGAGGTCACTGCATACACAGGATTCAGGGTAGGGAAATTAAAAAATAAATAAATA